>NW_026114609.1:3090911-3170639 GCF_025201925.1 Gopherus flavomarginatus | reverse complement strand
CTCTGCCAGGAGACTGGTGAGGGCAGCCATTTCTGGAGGGGCAGGGTGCTGGGTTCCCTCTCCAGCTCTGCGGGAGGGGAATTGGGCGCGGTCTGTTCCTGGGTGGGCGGGCGCTGGGTTCCCTCCTCAGCTCTGCAATGGGGAGGAGTGGGGAGCGGCCGTTACTGCGGAGCATGGCATTGCTTTCTCTCCCCGGCTCTGCAAGGGGAGTGGAGGTGACGTTTCATGTGGGGACGCGGCGCTGGTCGCCCTCTCCACTCTTCGTGGGACTAGGCAGTGTCCATCATGCGAGGGCAGGCGCTGCCTTCCCTCCCGGGCTCTTTGAGGTGACTGGAGATCGGTTGCCTCCTGCGGGCGTGCGAGCTGCCTTCCCTCCCCATCCTCTACCAGGGACCTGGGGAGCGGCAGTTCCAGCGGGGGCGGCACTGGTTCCCCTCCCAGCTCTGCAAGGGGCTGGTGAGCGGCCATTCCTGTCGGCGCGGGGCACTGGGTTACCTCCCAGCCTCTGCCAGGAGACCAGGTCGGCCATTGCTTGGGCTGTGGCGAGGCTTTGCCTCCCTCCCCAGCTCTGCCGGGGCTGGGAGTGGCGTTCCTGCGGGGAGGGGCGCTGCCTTCCTTCCCAGCTCTGCGCATGGGACTGGGGAGCGGCTGTTGCTGTGGTGGGGGGGCGCTGGTGTTGCCTCCCGAGCTCCTTCCAGTGGACTGGGGAGAGGCCATTCCTCTGCGGGGGAGGGGCGCAGACTTCCATCCACCAACTCTGTGCGGGGACTGGCCCCCTCCTCGTTCCCCCGGGGTGGGCACTGGTTCACCCCCCAGCTCTGTGAGAGTGTCATAAACAGATTGTTAAGGGTTTAATGTCTCTAGTACCTGTAAGGGTTACAAGCAGGGAAACTGGACACCTGGCCAGAAGACCAATCAGAAGACAAGATACTTTTACATTTGGGTGGAGGGAAGTTTTTGTTGTGTGTCTTTGTCCGTTGTGTGTTCTTCTCTCGGGGGTCTGAGAGAGACCAGACATTACGACAGGCTCTCTAAGTTTCTTTTTCATACAGTAAGTAAACAGTGGTTTAGGCTTTTTGATTGTTTTACTCTATTTGCAATTGTGGACTCTGGCTGGTTAACTTTTATATGTGTAGTTGCTGGGATATTTTGATTTGTATTGGTACTGGGGGGAAAGTCTCTTTCTGTGTCTGTAAGCTATAGGACCTGTAATATTTACATCTTGAAGTTAGAGATAATTCTTTACTTTTTTCTTTTTTTTATTAAAGATTTCTTTTAGAGAACCTGATTGATTTTTTTTTCTTTCTTGTTGTCCTTGTTTTATCCAGGGAATTGGAATAACTCACCAGGACGGGTGGGGGAGACGGGGAGGGAGAGATAAAATCTCTCTCTGCTTTCCTTGAATCTGTTTGCCTCTTTGTGGAAGGGAAGGGAGATGCTTCTCTGTATAGTGATTTAAGAGGTTGGATCAGTATCTCAGGATAGCCCAGGAGGGAAGTTCTGGGAGGGGGAAAGGTGGAGGAATGGTTTATTTCTCCTTATTTTAAGATCCAGGGATCTGGGTTCTTGGGGTCCCCAGGGAAGGTTGGGGGGTCAGAGTGCCCCAAACACTTATTTTTGGGTGGTGGCAGCCTATCAGATCTAAGCTGGTAATTAACTTAGGGAAATTCATGCTAGTATCTCATTTTCTGGACTCTAAGGTTGAAATTTAAGAAAGAATGCTAGGACGAGAGAGACTGGGCAGCTGTCGTTCCTGCATTTGGGGGCACTAGGTTCCCTTCCACTCTGCGATGGGACTGGGAGCGACCTTTCCAGCGGGTGTAGAGCGCTGCTCCTTCCCTCCCCCGCTCTGCGAGGGCACTGAGGTACTTCATTTCCTGCGGGGGCGGGGTGCTGCCTTCCATCCCCAGCTCTGACAGGGTATTGGGGAGCGGTCGTTCCTGCAGGGACGGGCACTGGGTTCTGTCCCAGCTCTGTGAGGGTACTGGGAGAGGTCGTTCCTGCGGGGAAGGTTGCTGTGATCCCTCCCCAGCTATGCAGGGGAATGGGGAGCAGCCGTTCCTGTGGGGGCGGTGCACTGCCTTCCCTACCCAGCTCTCTCAGGGACTGGGGAGCGTCCGTGTCTGTGGGGGCAGGGCACTGCCTTCCCTACCCCAGCTCTGCAAGGAAATGGGGAGCAGCCATTCCTGCGGAGGTGCTCTGCCTTCCCTACCCAGCTCTCCCAGGGGACCGGGGTGCGGCCGTTCCTGCGGGGCGGGGCGCTGGTTTCCCGTCCCTGCTCTGAGAGGGGACTGGGAGCGGCCGTTACAGAGCGGGGCGGGCCGCTGCCTTCCCTCCCCATCTCTACCAGGGGAATGGTGAGTGGCCGTTCCTGTGGGGCATGGGTGCTGGCTACCCTAGCCAGCTCTACAGGGGACTGGGGAGCAGCTGTTCCTGCATTGGTGGGGCGCTACCTTACCTTCCCAGCTCTGCCTGTTGGACTGTAGGGCTGCCATTCCAGCAGGGTCATGATGCTTTGTTCCCTCCCCAGATCTGTGAGGAAACTGGGGAGCAACCATTCCAGCGATGGCGGGGCGCTGGGTTCCCTCCCCAGCTCTGCCAGGGGACTGGGGAGCAGTCCGTTCCTGCGGGGACGGCGCGCTGTCTTCCCTACCCAGCTCTGCGAGGGGAATGGGGAGCAGCTGTTCCAGCGAGGCAATGCGCTGCCTTCCCTCCCCAGCTCTCCCAGCAGACTGGGGACCGTCCGCTCCTGCGGGGTGGGGCGCTGGTTTCCCTTCCCAGCTCTGTGAGGTGACTGGGGAGCTGCCGTTCCAGCTGGGGTGGGGCGCTGGTTTCCCTCCCCAGCTCTGCCAGGAGAAAGAGGAGAGGCGTTCTTGCAGGGGCGGGGCGCTAGGTTCCTTCGCCAGCTCTGCGAGGGGACTGAGGAGCGGCCGTTCCTGGGGGGCGGAGCGCTACTGCCCTCCCCACCTCTGCGACGGGACTGTGGGTCTGCTATTCCAGCGAGGGCGGGCGCTGTTTTCCCTCCCCACCCATGCAAAGGTCTGGGGAGCAACCGTTCCTGCGGGGGCGGGGCACTGTGTTCTTTCCCCAATTCTGCGAGGGGACTGTGACGCTGCCATTCGCGTGGCAGGGCGCTCATTTCCCTCCCCAGCTCTGCAAGGGGACTGCGGAGCAGCCGTTCCTGCGGGGCAGGATGCTGGGTTCCCCTCCCAGCTCTGTGAGGGGACTGGGGCAGCTGTCATTCCTTGGGGGGTGGGCCGCTTGGTTTCCTTGTCCGCTCTGCGATGAGACTGGGAGCAGCTGTGCTAGCAGGGGTAGGACGCTGCCTTCCCTCCCCAGCTCTGCCAGGGGGATGAGGAGTGGCCGTTCCTGTGGGGGCAGAGCGCTGCGTTCCCTCCCCACTTCTGAAAGGGGACTGGGGAGCGGAGGTCCCAGTGGCGACGGGGCGCTGGGTTCCCTTCCCAGCTCTGTGTGAGGGGACTGGGAACGGCTATTCCAGCGGGGGAGGGGCGCTACCATCCCTCCCCAGCTCTGCTAGGAGAATGGGGAGCGGCCCTTTCTGTGGGGTCGGGTCGCTGCCTTCCCTCCCCAGCTCTGCCAGGGAACTGGGGAGCAACCGTTCCAGCAGGGTGGGGTGCAGCCTTTCCTCCTCAGCTTTTCGAGGGGACTGGGGAACAGCCATTCCTGAGGGGGCGGGGCGCTGATTTCCCTCCCCAGCTCTGTGAAGGGACTTGGGAGCGGCCGTTCCAGCGGAGGTGGAGAGCTGGGTTCCCTCTCCAGCTCTGCGAGGGGACTGGGGAGTGGCCATTCCTGCGGGGCGGGGCGCTGCCTTCCCTCCCCAGCTCTGCGAGGGGACTGGGGAGTGGCCATTCCTGCGGGGGCGGGGCGCTGCCTTCCCTCCCCAGCTCTTCCAAGGGGTGGGCAGCGGCCGTTCAAGAGGGGACGAGGCACTGGATTCCCTCCCCAGCTCTGCGAGGGGACTGGGGAGCGGCAGTTCTGCAGGGGCAGGGTGCTGGGTTCCCTCCCCAGCTCTGTGAAGGGACTTGGGAGCGGCCGTTCCAGCGGGGGTGGGGCGCTGGTTCCCTCCCCAGCTCTGCGAGGGGACTGGGGAGCGGCAGTTCTGCAGGGGCAGGGTGCTGGGTTCCCTCCCCAGCTCTGCCAATGGACTGGGGAGCTCCCGTTCCAGTGGAGGAGTGGCACTCGGTTCCCCTCCCATCTCTGCCAGCGGACTGGGGAGTGGTCGTGCCAGCGGGGTCTGGGCGCTGGATTCCCTCCCCAGCTCTGAAAGGGTACTGGGGAGCGGCTGGTCCAGCGGGGGCAGGGCGCTGGGTTCCCTCCCCGGATCTGCGAGGGAAATGAGGAGCGGCCATTCCTGGAGGGTGGGGCGCTGCCTTTGCTCCCCAGCTCTGCCAGGGAACTAGAGAGCTGCCGTTCCACTGGGCGGGCACGGGTTCCCTCCCCAGCTCTGCGAGGGCACTGGGATCGGCCGTTCCTTGGGGGCTGGGTCGCTGCCTTTCCTTCCCAGCTCTGCCAGGGAACTAGAGAGCGGCCGTTCCACCGGGGTCGGAGCGCTGCCTTCCCTCCCTAGCTCTGCAAGAGGACTGGGAAGCGGCCGTTCCAGCGGGGGTGGGGCACTGGGTTCCCTTCCCGGCTCTGCAAGGGGACTGGGGAATGGCCTTTCCTGCGGGAGCTGGGAGCTGGACTCTCTCTGGCTCTGCGTGGGGACTGGGCAGCAGCCTCTCCAGTGGGGGCGGGGTGCTGCCTTCCCTCCCCAGTCCTGTGAGAGGACGGGGGAGCGGCTGTTCCAGCGGGGGCAGGGCACTAGTTTCCCTCCGCAGCCCTGCAAGGGGACGGGGGATCGGCCGTTCCAGCAGCGGCGGGGCTCTGCCTTCACTGCCCGGCTCCGCGATGCGACTGGGGAGCCGTCATTCCTGCGGGGGCCGGGCGCTGGGTTTCCTCCCCGGCTCTGCGAGCGGACTGGGGAGCAGCCATTCCTGCGGGAGGCAGGGAGCTGCCTTCTGTTGCCGACACAGAAGGTGCCCGAGGCAAGCAACATTGCTTCGTGCCCAGAGTGTGAAGCCCCAAAGAACACACACCTGGGTGGAGAAACAAACAAAATTTATTTGAGATCTCAAAGCGGTGCAAGGGGACGAACGCCTCAAATCATGCACCACTACACAAGCGGCTTGACCCTTTTTATAATTTTTTTTCTCTTTCTTCTTTTTTCCCGTCCCCTCCGCCTTCCTCCCCCGTAGCAGTTATGTAAGCACAGGTGCATCAAGTAATCTTGGCCACAGCCGCTCGTTACTAAGTTTTCCTTCTGTAAGTTATCTTGTCCTTCTGCTAATGGTGCACAGGCCTTATCACCACTGCTTTAGATCGGTTTTAGCTGTGCTGCAACTGATAACTTACTGTTACACATTTCATTTCACAGCTGCTAGCTTTCTAGATCAAGTAGAGTTCAACATGGAGGAGCTTTAGTTCACTGAGGCCTAGATTTATGCCCCCAGCTCCCACCCTGCCTTTCCCGCATGCTACTGCCTTTGAGTAGCCCCCCCTACAGTCTGCCCAGTCCCTCCCCCTGGCTGTGTCCCCCTCCCCGCAGCTCCTGCACTACCTCCCCCCACCCGCTACTGCCTCTGAGCACCCCCCCTATGGTCTGCCCAATCCTACCCTCGGCTGTGTCCTTCCCCCCAGCTCCCGCCCTGCCTCCCCCATGCTACTGCCTCTGAGCAGCCCCCCCTACTGTCTGCCCAGTCCTCCCCCCGGGCTGTGTCCCCTCCCCCCAGCTCCTGCCCTGCCCCCTCATTCTACTGCCTCTGAGCAGCCCCTCCTATGGCCTGGCCAGTCTCTCCCCCAGCTGTGTCCCCCCCCAAGCTCCCACCCTGTCCCCACCATGCTGCTGCCTCTGAGCAGCCCCCCCACGGTCTCCCCAGTCCTCCTCCTGGCTGTATCCGCTCCCCCCCAGCACCCACCCTGCCTCCCCCCCATACTACTGCCTGTGAGCAGCCCCCCCTACGGTCTGACCAGTCCCTCCCCCCGGCTGTGTCCCCTCCCCCCAAGCTCCCGCCCTGCCTCCCCGCCATGCTACTGCCTCTGAGCAGCCCCCCCTACTGTCTGCCCAGTCCTCCCCCCCGGCTGTGTCCCCTCCCCCCAGCTCCTGCCCTGCCGCCCTCATTCTACTGCCTCTGAGCAGCCCCTCCTATGGCCTGGCCAGTCTCTCCCCCAGCTGTGTCCCCCCCCAAGCTCCCACCCTGTCCCCACCATGCTGCTGCCTCTGAGCAGCCCCCCCACGTTCTCCCCAGTCCTCCTCCTGGCTGTATCCGCTCCCCCCCAGCACCCACCCTGCCTCCCCCCCATACTACTGCCTGTGAGCAGCCCCCCTACGGTCTGACCAGTCCTCCCCTGGCTGTGTCTCCTCCCCCCTAGCACTGCCCTGCCTCCCCCCCATGCTACTGCCTTGAGCAGCCCCCCCTAACAGTCTGCCCAGTCCCTCCCCCCGGCTGTGTCCCCTCCCCCCAAGCTCCCGCCCTGCCTCCCCGCCATGCTACTGCCTCTGAGCAGCCCCCCCTACCGTCTGCCCAGTCCTCCCCCCGGCTGTGTCCCCTGCCACCCAGCTCCCACCCCTGTCACATCCCCCTCTCTACACTTTCTCCCTGCAGCTTGCCCCATTCCCTGCTGAGTCCCAGCTTCACCCCCTGACATCCCTCCAACCCCACCTCCCCCCATCACAGCCCGCCCCCTAGTGCCCTGGCCCCTGCTCCCCGTGGTGGGCTTGAGAGGCCCCCACTCCCCGACCGCTCCACTCCCCAGAATTGGAAGCTGCTGGCGTTGAGGAAGGTGGGGCCTGGGCTGGCCCAGCTGCTTGGGCAGTTCCTGGTAAAAGAGAGAAGAGCGGGCAAGGCTGAGGCCCCTCCCTTGTCCCGGGGGGGGGCAGGGGTCCCACAATTTAGCTCAGCCCTGCTGGGATGAGACCACAATCCCCCAGTGCCCCCCACCCTGCCACCGCCATCGGCAGTCAAGCCAGGGAATCGCCCCCCCTTCTCCCCTGTGAGGGCTGCAGGACTCCCTGCCCCCTCCAACACCAGCCTCCCTGCCATGTATCCCGGGGTGGGGTCAGATAAGGGTGGATTTATTCTTTCCATTGCCCAGATCTAGCCCTCAGCCCAGGTCTGCCCATGCGGGATCCAGGGTCTGGAGCAGTTGGCTGCTTACTGAGGGCTACAAGGACTCACCAGGAGAAGGAAGTAGATTCTCCACAGCTTTGCATCCACTCACACTGGTGCCTGTCTCACACATGGGGAAACTGAGGCACCAGGGAGGGCGATATGGCCTGCGCCAGCTCCGACTGGGAGTCTGTGGGAGGGCCAGGAATAGAACCCAGGAGTCCTGGCTCCATGGGCAGCTTGGGACCCCTCCATTTGGGGGGGCTGGGCGGTCCCGGACTGCGGCCCTGCCCCAAGGCCCGCTCCGACTCAGCATCCTCCTGCCGAAGCCCTGCCCACACTCCCCCTTCAGCCCGCCCACATTCCACCCTCAGGCCCCCTTTGTTCCACTCCCCTGACCCCCTCCGCCTGCATTTCACGTCTCTTCCGCCAAGGTCCTGCCACTTGTGCCCCTTTGCCCCCTACCCCAAGGCCCCCACCTGCCTGCCTGACGTTTGCACCACTGCCCCTCTCCCCGTGGCTCCATGTGGGCAGATGGGAACTTGGAACAGGGCAGAGTGAGGATGGGGCCTTGAGGGGGAGAGGACAAGTGGGATCAGGGCCTCTGAGTGGAGCATGGGCCAGGTGCCTCCCCAGGCCCCTTCTAATCACAGCCCATGCCTGGCTCCCAGCCTCCGCTGCTCTAACCACTAGACTGCACTGCCCTCCCAGAGTGGAGATAAGAACCAGGAGTCCTGGCTCCCAGCCAGGCTGTGGGTGGAGCAGGATGTACTGGCCACGGGCTCACCTGGGTATCACTTATCATCAGTTTGGATGATATCCCAGTCCTGACCTCCAGACTCACAGCTCTGCTGGTGACCCTCACTCCCGACACGCAGCCCTCTGGGTTCCCCGCTGACCTCCTCAGTCACTGCGCTGCCCATGCCCCTCACTCCCAACCCGCAGCACCTGGTATCCCAGTCGTGACCTCCAGACTCACAGCTCTGCTGGTGACCCTCACTCCCAACCCACAGCCTCCTGGGTTCACCCCAGCTGTAGCGGTGCCCCTCACTCCAGACCCGCAGGCCCCTGGGCACCTTCCAGCTCTGCGGTGCCCCTCACTCCCGACTCGCAGCCCCTGTTATCCCAGTCCTGACCTCCAGAGTCATAGCTCTGCCGGTGCCCCTCACTCCCGACCCGCAGCACCTGGTATCCCAATCGTGACCTCCAGACTCACAGCTCTGCTGGTCACCCTCACTCCCGACCCACAGCCTCCTGGGTTTACCCCAGCTGTAGCGGTGCCCCTCACTCCACACCCGCAGGCCCCTGGGCACCTTCCAGCTCTGCTGGTGCCCCTCACTCCCGACTCGCAGCCCCTGTTATCCAGTCCTGACCTCCAGACTCACAGCTCTGACCGTGCCCCTCACTCCTGACCCGCAGCTCCCTATTTTCCCCCCAGCTCTAGCAGTGCCCCTCACGCCTGACCCACAGCCTCTGCTATTCCATTACTGACCTTCAGACTCACAGATCTGCTGGTGTCGCTCACTCCCAACCTGCAGCCTCCTGGGCTACCCGCATACTCCCCAGTCACTGCGCTGCGGGAGCCCCTCACTCTCGACCCGCAGCCCCTGCTATCCCAGTCCTGATCTGCTGACTATCAGTTCTGCTGGTGGCCCTCAGTCCAGATCCGCAGCCCCCTGGGCTTCCCCCAGGTCTACCGGTGCCCCTCACTCCCGACCCGCAGCCCCTGGGCTCCCTGAAGCTCTGACAGTGCCCCTCACTCCCGACCCACAGCCCCTGCTGTTCCAGTCCTGACATCAGGTCTTATAGATCTGCTGGAGCCCCTCACTCTCGACCCGCAGCCCCTCCTATCCCAGTCCTGACCTCCAGACTCACAACTCTGCTAGTACCCCTCCCTTCCAACCCGCAGCCCTCTGGGTTCCCCCCAGCTCTAGTGCTTACCCTCACTCCCGACCCGCAGCCCCCTGCTATTCCAGTCCTAATCTCCAGACTCACAACTCTGCTGATGCCCCTCACTACCGGAACCCGCAGACCCCCTGGGCTTTCCCCCAGCTCTATCGGTGCCCCTCACTCCTGACCCACAGCCCCCTTGGGCTCCCAGCTGTGCTCCCCAGTCACTACGCTGATGGTGCCCCTCATTCCCGACTCGCAGCCTCTGCTATCCCCCGTCCTGAGCTTGAGACTCACAGCTCTGTTGGTGTCGCTCACTTCCGACCCTCATGCCCTGCTATCCTCGTCCTGAACTCCAGACTCATAGCTGTGTTGGTGCCCCTCACGTCCTGACCCGCAGCCCCCAGGGGGTCCCACATGATCTACTGATGCCCCTCACTCCCGACCTGCAGCCCCCTGGGGTCCCTCAGCCTCTTACCGGTGCCCCTCACTCCCAACCCGCAGCCCCCTGGGCTCCCTGCTGACTCCCCCAGTCACTGTGCTGCCGGTGCCCCTCACTCCTGGACCCCGCAGCCCCTGCAATGTCAGCCCTGACCTCCAGACTCACAGCTCTGATGGTGCCCCTACTCCTGATCCGCAGCCCCTGGACTTCCCCCAGCTCTAAGGAGCCCCTCACTCCCGAGAACTGCAGCCTCCTGAGCTCCCTCCAGTTCTAACGGAGCCTTCACTCCCGACACACAGCCCCTGGTATCCCAGTCCAAACGTCCAGACTCACAGCTCTGTTCACGCCCCTCACTCCCGTTCCACATATCCCTGGTTCCCACTGCATTACTGGTGCCCCTCACTTCCCGACCTGCAGACCCCTGGGCTCTCAGCTAAGCTCATCAGTCACAGCACCGCTGGTGCCTCTCACTCCCGACCCGCAGGCCCTGCTATCCCAGTCTTGACCTCCAGACTCACAGCTCTACCGCTGCCCCTCACTCCTGACGCACATCCCCCTGGGCTTCCTCCACGTCTACAGTGGCCCTCATTCCCCACCCACAGCCCCCTGGGCTCCCGTTGATCTCCCAAGTCACTGCGCTGTTGTTGCCCCTCACTATCGACCCGCAGGCCCTGCTCTCACACTCCTGACTTCCAGACTCACACCTCTGCTGGTGTCCCTCACTCTTGACCCATAGCCCCCTGGTCCTTCCCCCAGCTCTACCGGTGCCCGTCACTCCATACTCACATCCCCCTGGGCTCTCTCCAGCTCTGAAAATGACTCTAGCTGCAGACCCACAGTGCCTGGTATCCCAGTCCGAACCTTCAGACTCACAGCTCTGCTGCTGCCCCTCACTCCCGACCCGCAGCCCCCTAGGCTCCCTCCAGCTCTACCGGTGCCCCTCACTCCCGATCTGCAGCCCCCTGTCTCCTCTCTGAGCTCCACAGTCAGTGCGCTGCCTGTGCCGCTCCATCCCCGACCACAGCCCCCAGGGCTTGCCCCAATTCTAACGGTTGCCCCTCACTTCCAACTGCAGCCCCCTGATCCTCCTCCATCTCTACCGGTGCCCCTTACTCCCGACCCGCAGCCCCCTAGGCTCCCCGCTGAGCTCTCTGGTCCCTGCGCTGCCGGTGCCCCTCACTCTCTACCCGCAGTCCCTGGTATCCCAGTCCTAACCTCCAGACTCACAGCTCTGCTGGTGCAGCTCACTCTTGACCCGCCGTCCCTGGGCTCCCTCCAGCTCTACCAGTGCCCCTTACTCCTGAGCCACAGCACCCTGAGCTCTCCGCTGAGCTCCTCAGTCACTGCGCTGCCTGTGCCCCCACTCCAGACCGCAGCCCTGATATCCCAGTCCTGACATTCAGACTCACAGCTCTGCTGGTCCCCTTCACTCACGACCTGCAGATCCCTAGGTTTGCCCCAAGCTCTAGGGGTGCCCCTCACTCCCGAACCCGCAGCCCCTGCTATCCCAGTCCTGAACTCCAGACTCTCAGCTCTGCTGGTGCCCCTCACTCCCGACCTGCAGCCCCCTGGGCTCACTGCTAGGCTCCCCAGTCACTGCGCTACCGGTACCCCCTCACTCCCGACCCGCAGCCCCTGCTATCCCAGTCCTGACCTCCAGACTCACAGGTCTGCTGATGCCCAACACTCCCGACCAGCAGCCCCCTGGGATTCCCCCTGCTCTACTGGTGCCCCTTGTGATGGAGTATGAACTGTCTGTGTGGGGGATGGGAGAGCCGGGAGTGACTTTAGGTGAGGGACAGGACCTGAGCCTGTAACCTGAGCGATGCAGGGGCGACGGGAGTTCAACAGCTTGGCCCGAGAAGGTGGACAAAGGCAGAGAGCTGACCAGAGAGGGTTTGGGCAGTTTCAGTTTTATGGCTGGGTGGTTGGAATTCAGGGAATCCCAAGCTGGGACAAAACACTCTGAACCCCCAGAAGGACCAGATTGAGGGGTCCTGGTCGTGCCTACAAGCTCTGCTGTCACCTGCGTTCCTGTTATCCAATAAACCTTCTGTGTTACTGGCTGGCTGAGAGTCACTGTGAGTCCCAGGAAGAGGGGTGCAGGACCGGACTCCCCACACACTCTGTGACAAACTAGTGGCAGCAGCGGGATCTACTGCACACTGTGGACGACGCTTCCTGCAGTAAGTGACTGGGGAGCAGTAAAACTAAGGGACGATTGTAGGGGTGAATAAGCCCTGGGAGTGTGTGACCAGAGAGAAGGACTTTTGCAGTAACAGGGTCCCCCGGGGCATTACAGTGAGCGGTCCCAGGGGTGGAGGAGTCTGTGGATCAACCCTGGCAGATGGGTGGTGACCTCAAGAAGGGCTGGTGCACTAGGGGGTCTCCCTGGAAACCGTGGGGAGCAGTGAGCACCCCGGCCTGGGAGTGGCCAGCAGGAAGATGTATGCCAAGCGGCTTAAGTGTGACCTGGTTGGGCTGTGCAAGCAGAGGGGGCTGTGCAGAGGGAGGCTCACAGAAGACCAGCTGATTGCCCGGCTGGAGGAGGGAGATCACTTGAATGAACTGATCACTGTCTCTGAGGGAAGCAGCCTGATAGATGCAGCGCAGACACCAGTGTCTGTCCCCACTGGGAGTGGTCAGCCGGCGGCTGAGGGCTTCCCGAGACCCCCCCTTCCTATGCCTAGGGGAAGGGTCAGGAGGAGCCCAGCGAATACCAAGGGCACCGTGACACCCCTAGCCAGCAGGGGATCCTCCTGGCAAAGCTCACCCGCCAGCAGGGGATCGTCCCGGTGAAGCTCGGCATCCGTGGAGCAGAAGCAGCTGGAATGGGATGAGAGAGCTAAAACTGAGAGAGCTGGAGGATCGTGAGCGACAGAGAGAACATGAAGAGAGACAAAGACAGCGAGAACAGGAGGAAAAAGTGAGAAAGAGGGAATATGAGGAATAACAGCGTCAGTATGAGCTAGAACTGGCTCAGCTGAGGAACCGCGGGGCCCCCAACTGCAAGGAGTGAGGGGGGCCCAGGACTGCGTGGAGCTTTGGTAGGTGCATTCTGGCTCAGCGTAAGGAGGGGGAGGACATGGATGACTTCCTGGTTGCCTTTGAGATGGCCTGCAAGCTGCACCAGGTAGATCCTGCGGACAGGCTCCAGGTTCTCACTCCCTTACAGGACCCCAAGGCCATGGCATTGTACCGCCAATTGGGAGATGCTGAGAAAGAGAACTACGAACTATTCAAACAGGCCCTGCTGCGCGAGTTCGGGCTGACTCCTGAGATGTACCGAGAGAGTTTCCGGGGTCAGTATAAAACCCCTGAGGTCTCATATCTGCTACTAGCCGTCTGCATGGAGGGATACGCCAGCAAGTGGGCCAGTGGGGCCCAGATGAAGGGGGACCTGGTTAAATTGCTAGGACTGGAGCAACTGTATGAGCGGTACCCATCTGACCTGAGGCTGTGGTTGAGGGACCAAAAACCAGAGGACCTGCAACATACAGGGCGGCTGGCCGATGAGTTTGTGAAGATCCGGTCGGGAGGTGGCAGGGAGGAGTCCCAAAGGAACAGGCCCACAGCGAATGCAGAGAGAGTCTCATCCTGGGACCTCCCAAAGAGGTAATAGGGAGAATCCCCTCCCAAGGAAAACGCCCAGGGACACGGCTCGGAAAGGCTGCGGCCTCAGAACAAGCCAGCTAGAGAGAGAGCATGTCTCCATCCCTGTCTCAGCTGCTGAGTTCCAGGCTGAGTTGCAGAAAAATCCCTCATTCTGGTGGTAGATTTCGCCACTCGCTACCTCGAGGCGGTGGCCTTGTCCTCTATCGCAGCAGATACTGTGGCAGTTGTGCTGCTGACCATTTTCAGCCGGGTCGGGTTCCCCAAGGAAGTCTTAACAGACTACGGGTCCAACTTCATGTCGACCCTGCTCCGGTGCTTGTGGGAGAAATGTTGGATCC
The DNA here is from genome assembly GCF_025201925.1 of Gopherus flavomarginatus. Lineage (NCBI taxonomy): Eukaryota > Metazoa > Chordata > Testudines > Testudinidae > Gopherus > Gopherus flavomarginatus. The sequence goes on along the minus strand of NW_026114609.1, from coordinate 3,157,188 downwards.
GGCACAGCCGGGCCTCAGCGTATCACCCCCAGTCCAACGGGCTGGTGGAAAGATTCAACGAGACGCTGAAGATGATGCTAAAAACATTTATGAACCAGCATCCGCAGGACTGGGACAAGTCCTCACCGGCTGTTTGCGTATAGGGAGGTACCCCAGGAATCTACTGGGTTTTCGCCTTTTGAACTGTTATATGGAAGGCAGGTAAGGGGGCCCCTGGACCTGATGAGAGATGAATGGGAGGGAAAGGCCACTCCCGATGGGGAATCAGTGTTGGAGTATGTCCTGACCTTCCGGGAAAGACTTGCCGAGCTCATGGGCCTGGCCAGGGAGAATATGGCCCGAGACCAGAGGAAGCAGAAGGTATGATATGACCGCACGGCACAGGCCCGCGCCTTCGCCACCGGGGATCAGGTGATGGTTCTCATCCCCATGAGAAAGAACAAACTTCAAGACCCCGGGAAGGGCCCTTCAAGGTTATCAAGCAACTAAATGAGATAAACTATGTGGTGGAGCTGTCGAACTGGCGCACCACTGCCGGGTGTACCATGTGAATATGATGAAACCATACTATGACAGGGGGAATGTGGTGTTGGCCGTGTGTGGACATTGGGAGGAGCAGGGAGATGATGCTTTAATGGATCTATTTCCTGGGACAAAAGCTGGTTCCCCGCTGGAGGCAATTCCCCTCTCTGATCAGCTGACCCCGGCCCAGCACGCTGAGATCACAGGGGTGCTGCATCTCTATACCGACAGCTGTTTTCCAACCAGCCTAGACATACTAATTTGATTGTCCACTGGGTGGAGACCGGGTCACATCCTCCTATAAGATTATCTCCTTCTCGGGTCATCGGGGAAAACTGCCCAGGACCTAGATAGAGAGGTCAGGGACATGCTGGCTTTGGGGGTGATCCAGCCGTCTTCCAGGCCTTGGGCCTCTCCAGTGGTGCTGGTCCCCAAAAGGGATGGGTCGATCTGGTTCTGTGTGGACTATCGAAAGCTCAATGCCATCATCGTATCTGTTGCCTACCCCATGCCCAGGCCTGATGAGCTCCTAGAGAAGCTGGGAGGCGCTCGGTACCTCACCTCTGAGGATCTTACAAAGGGCTACTGGCAAGATACCAGGCTGAAATCGGCCTTTATCACCCCTCTGGGGCTCTACGAGTTTCTGACCCTGCCCTTCGGCCTCAAGGGAGCGCCAGCCACCTTCCAGCGCCTGGTGGATCAACTACTGAGGGGGATGAAGCATTTTGCCGTGACGTATATTGACGACATCTGCGTCTTTAGCCGGACGTGAGAGGACCATGTGTCCCAGGTTAAACAAGTGCTGGACCAACTGCGGGAGGCTGGGTTAACTGTAAAGGCTGAGAAGTGCAAGGTGGGGATGTCTGAAGTATCTTATCTGGGCCATCGGGTGGGGAGTGGCTGCCTAAAGCCAGAACCAGCCAAGGTGGAGGTGATCAGAGACTGGCCTGCTCCCCAAACCAAAAGCCAGGTCCAGGTCTTTATTGGGATGGTGAGGTACTATCGAAGGTTTGTGCCCCACTTTTGAGCCATAGCTGCCCCCATCACTGAGCTGTGCAAGAAGGGGAAGCCAGACAAACTGGTCTGGACCGAGCTGTGCCAGCAGGCTCTCCAGGTGCTGAAGAAGACTCTAGTTAGTGACCCATTTCTGGCAAACCCAGATTTCGACAAGCCCTTTATGGTGTTCACCAACGCCTCATACATGGGACTTGGGGCGGTGTTAATCCAGGAGGATGAAAATGGGGGAGACACCCCATCGTGTACCTGAGCAAGAAGTTGCTACCGCGGGAGCAGAACTACTCGGCCATCAAGAAGGAATGCCTGGCCATGGTGTGGGCCCTTAAGAAACTGGAGTCATATGTCTTTGGGCGACACTTCACCGTGTACACCGACCACTCTCCACTGACTTGGCTGCACCAGATGAAAGGAGCCAACGCCAAGCTCCTGAAGTGGAGCCTGCTCCTGCAGGGCTATGACATGGACATGGTCCACATGAAGGGAAGTGCCAACTGATAGCGGACGCGATGTCCTGGAAAGCGGGGCCCTGAACTTCCCCAGGTCACTGGTCAGAGTTACCCTGCTCAGCTCAGTCTCGAAGGAGGGAGAGATTTGATGCAGTAGGGTCTGTCTGTGTGCGGGGAAGGGAGAGCTGGGGAGGACATTAGGTGAGGGACAGGATTTTTAAGCCTGTAACTTGAGCCAGGTACGGGGAGAGGGTGTCAGCACCTTTGCCCGGGAAGCTGGACAAAGGAATCGGCCGGCTGGAGGAAGGGCAGTTCAGTTTCTGTTTGGGCTGGGTGGTTGGAATTCAGGATATCCCAAGCTGGGATCCAAGTACCCTGAACACCCAGAAGAACTAGATTGAGTGATTCTGGTTGTGCCTCCAAGCTATGCTGTAACCTCCATTCCTGTGTCGAATAAACCTTCTGCTTTACTGGCTGGCTGAGAGTCACTGGGAGTCCAGGAAGAGGGGTGCAGGACTGGATTACCCCACACTCTGAGACAGGAGTGGTGCTAGGTCACTGCCTTCCCTCCTCGGCTCTGTGAGGGGACTGGGTAGAGGCCATTCCAGTGGGGGAGGAGCGCTGCCTCCCCTCCCCGGCTTTGCGAGGGGACTCGGGAGGGGCCGATCCAGCTGGGGCGGGGCACTGCCTTCTACTACGGCTCTGCGAGGGGACTGGGGAGCGTCCGTTCAAGCGGGGGTGGGGTGCTGGGTTCCCTCCCCAGCTTTGCGAGGGAACTGGGTAGAGGCCGTTCCTGTGGGGGCGGGGCGCTGCCTTCCCTCTCCGACTCTGCTAGGGGACTGGAGAGCCGCTGTTCCTGCGGGGGCGGGGCACTGGGTTCCCTCCCCAGCTCTGTGGGGGGACTAGGTAGCGGCCGTTCCTGCGGGGGTGGGGCGCTGCCTTCCCTCCTTAGGTGTGTCGGGGGACTCGGGAGTGGCCATTCCAGCAGGGGTGGGGTGGGGTGTTCCCTCACCAGCTCCGGGAGGGGACAGGGGAGTGGCCGTTCGAGAGGGGGAGGGGCGCTGGGTTCCCGACCCAACTCTGGGAGGATACAGGAGAGGGGCACTTCCAGCGGGGGCAGGGCACAGACTTCCGTTCCCAGCTCTGGGACGGGCCTGGGGAGTGGTGGTTCCAACGGGGGGTGGGGGGACGGGGACGCTGGCTTCCCTCCTGTCATAAACAGATGGTTAAGGGTTAATGTCTCTTTACCTGTAAAGGGTTAAGAAGCTCAGTGAACCTGGCTGACACCTGACCAGAGGACCAATCTGGGGACAAGATACTTTCAAATCTTGGTTCAGGGAAGTCTTTGTTGTGCTGTTTGTTTTGTTCTTTGTTCGCTCTTGGGGCTAAGAGGGACCAGACGTGCAACCAGGTTTTCTCCAATCTTTCTGAATCAGTCTTTCATGTTTCAAAATAGTAAGTATAGCCAGGAAACGTGGATCAATCTTATGTTTGTTTTCTTAACTTGTAAATGTGTCTTTTGCTGGAAGGATTTTTACCTCTGTTTGCTGTAACTTTGAATCTCAGGCTAAGCAAGGCGGGGAGGTCCCTCTAGGCTATATAAATCTGAATACCCTGTAAAACATTTTCCATCCTGATTTTACAGAGATAATTTTTACCTTTTCCTTCTTTAATTTAAAACTTTCTATTTTAAGAACCTGATTTATTTTTTTCCTTGTTTTAAGACCCAAGGGGATTGGGTCTGAACGCACCAGAGATTGGTGGAGGGTAAAGGACGGGGGGGAGGTTAATTCCTCTTTGTTTTAAGATCCAAGGAGTTTGGATCAGTGTAGCCTCTCAGGGTAACCCAGGGAGGGGAAAGTCTAGGGGGAAAAAGAGGGGAGGGAAGGCTAATTTCTCCTTGTGTTCAGATCCAAGGGGTTTGGGTCTTGGGTTCCCCAGGGAAGGTTTAGGGGGAACAGGAAGTGTGCCAAACACTATATTTTGGATGGTGGCAGTGTACCAAATTTAAGCTGGTAATAAAGATTAAAAGTGATCATGCAGGTCCCCACTTCTTGGACGCTAAAGTTCAAAGTGGGGAAAAAACCTTGATACCCCCCCAGAATGGAGCCTGCCTGGGCGGACTCGCTGTGGGAAGCGCACGGAGGGTCAGAGGATGCTGAATGCTCCAAGGAGAAACCCAGGAGGTGAAGACATGTGAGCTTCTTGCCCTAAAAACCTCTGCTCCAAGGGAGAGGAGGCTCCTCAAAGTCCTGACTGGTTTTGTGGGGAGCAGTTCCAGGGCATCGCCCAGGGTCTCCGTGACAACTGGTGGCAGAGGTGGGATGTACTGCATCCCGTGAATGGCGCTGCTTGCAGTAAGTGACTGGGGAGCAGTAAAACAAAGGAGGGATAATGAGAATCAGGCGTGCTGAAGCCTCAGAGAGGGAAGGTTTCAGGGAGCGGTTAACCTCTGGGAGTGTGTGACCAGCGAGAAGGACTGTTGGAGTAACAGGGTCCCCCTGAGGATTGCAGCCAGCAGTCTCAGTGGTGGAGGAGCTTGCCGCTCAACCCTGGGAGAGAGGATTTTTGCAGTAGCAGGGTTCCCCTCGGGATGGCAAGAGCAGTCCCAGGGGCGGAGGAGTCTGCAGCTCGACCCTGGCAAAGAGGTGGTGACCACGAGAAGGGCTGGCACACCAGAGGTTCTTCCTGGAAACCATGGGGGAGCCAAGAGCACACAGGCGTGTGAGTCCAGAGCAACTTGGGAATGGTGAAGTGAAGGCCTATCACCACCTCCTTGAGAAGGACATTGTGATCCTGTGCACAAAGAGGGTTACGCACGGGGAAGTTCACCAAGGCACAGTTAATCGTGAGTGGGAGGAGAAGGACATGTCTGAGGAGCAGATTCCTGACCCAGATGGGACTACAAAAGTATCTGGGAGCAGCTGGAGCAGCAGCCAGACATCCCCGAGAGTCTAGTCTCCAAACAGATGATGGTTTTCACGATCAGGTTCCCCATCAGGGGATCGAAGACATATGGGATGGGAGCAGAGCCTGAGAATGCGAGAGGATTGTGAGAGCAAGAGCCTGATGAAAAGCTGCAGGAGAAGCAGCACCAGCATGGACTGGGGATGGTGGAGCAGAGAGACATAGGGGGCTGCCCAAGGGTCAGTGGGGAAACACGCCCGGGGTGGTGAGACCCTGGGACAGAGAGAACTGTGGTGGTGCAGCCGCAGATGCTGAGGGGCTGTGGGACCTGGGTGAAGGTCCCCAGGGTGAAGCCCCCCGTCCTGCATATGGCCTGGATCCTTGTGCAGACCCAGGAGGGGTCTGGCTGGCTGGTTGTTTAGGTTCTCCAGGATATTGGCTGGGAGGCCCTGTTGGGAGGTGACAGTGTCTCTTTGGGACAGGATCCAGGCCCTGCTCTTGTAACAGCCGAGGATTTGAATTCAAATCCAGGGAACCAATTGGGTAAGACGGAAATGGTCTGTGAAAATGCAAATGACGTGGCTGGCAGGGGGGAGGGACTGCTGGGCTCAGGATACCTGCCTACCTGTAACCAGCCCCCTGGGGCTGAGTGGGAGGGAGAGATGCTCCCCACCCCCCCTGCACACCGGAGAGGGGGCTCACGCTGGCTCTGAGGCTGTGACTAAAGCAAGGAGCTCGCTGCCTGCCCCCACTCGAACCGCCACTCCCCAAGCCCCTCCCACAGCTGGGGAGGGAGGCTAGCGCCCTGTCCCCGCTCGAGCGGCCACACCCCATGCCCCTCTCAGAGCTGGGGAGGGAAGCCAGCGCCCCACCCTTACTAGAGCCGCCACTCCGCAGGCCCCTCCCAGAACTGGGGAAGGAAGGCAACGCCCCTCCCCCGCTCGAACCGCTACTCCCCAGGCACCTTCCAGTGCTGGGGAGGGAAGCAAGTGCCCTGCCCCCGCTCGAATCGCCTCTTCCCGCACCTCTCCCAGAGCTGGGGAGGGAAGCCAGCGCCCCGCCCCAGCAGGAAAGACTGCGTCCCAGTCCCCTCTCAGAGCTGGGAGAGGAACCCAGTGCCCCGCCCCCGCTGGAACAGCCGCTCCCCAGTCGCCTGATTGAGCTGGGGAGGGAAGCCAGCACCCCACCCCCACTGGAACGGCCACTCCCCAGTCCCCTGGCATAGCTGGGGAGGGCTCCCAGCACCCCGCCCCCGCAGGAACGGCCGCTTTACATTCCCCTTGCAGACCTGGAGAGGGAAGGCAGCGCCCCTCCCCCGCAGGTTTGCACACGGGCCATGGCCATGGCCGGGATCGCAGCGCAGAAGCTGCTCCAGCCCTGCAGACTGCGGGGCAGCGCACTGGGGCTGGGGGCAGCACGGAGCAGGCAGGGCCCAGGTGGGCGGGGGGCGAAGACACACTTGGGGTGGACACGCTCCTGCCAGGAGCTGCCTGATTCACCCCCTGCCCGGGAGCTGCAGGAGGGGCCCAGATCATGGCTCGGCTGCAGAGCTCGGAGCCCAGGCTGGGCCCAGGAGCGAGGGGATGGGGGAGCTGGGGGTGTATCGGGGGTCGGAGCCAAGAGTTGGTTGGAGATGGGGTTGTGCCACTTCCGCTTGGCGGCAGGAGGGCCCTCTGCCTTTTTTTTTGCTCCGCACCCCGCGTCCCGATATTTCATCTTTGACATCTGGTCACCCTAGCTTGATATGAAGGAGGATGTCTGGACCAAGGGGCCAGGGACTGGCCTTTGCTAGAGAAACCACTGTCAAGTTTTAGTCAATTAGGACAAGTCAGCAAATAAGAACAACCTCAGGTATCAGTAACTGCTACAGGTTGCAAATTCCTACATGCAGCAGTTTCTGGCACTACACCTGCACAGCTCTGCTCCCCGGCTCTTCTCGGGCTCCTGCTCTCTCCTTAGCTCTGTCCCACTCTCACCCAGGCAGTTCCAGCTCACATGGAGGATGGGACTCCCTGGCCTGGTGACTCCCTCATTACACTGCCTGGCCTGTCAGAGCGGCTAACTTGGAGCTTTGGCCTCTCCCCATTGTCCCTGGGGACTGTCAGTCTCAGGGTCCTGATTTCCCATTGATCCTTCTCCCTTCTATTGGTGCTGGGAACTAGCCAACCAACCCCCCCACCCACACACACTAAGTTTTAGTAAAGGGCCAAGAGCCCCCTTACACAAGCCAGCCCCATGAGGGTCATCGATGTGCAGAGAAGGCAGCACAAGCTGGTCCCATGGTGTAATGGGCAGCACTCAGGACTCTGAATCCTGTAATCTGAGTTCAAATCTCAGTGGGACCTTGTGTTGGCTTGTGGTTATAGGCGACAGGTTATATACATTTGCGGTGCTCGGGCTGCAGGAATATTCAGGGCTGGGGGCCCTGCTCCAGCAATATTTGGAGCTGGGTCTCTTCCCCTGGCCCTGGCACCCCTCCCCCTGCTGCGCTGTGTCCCTGCCTGACAAAAAGCAGCATGGGCCTGCCTGCTCCTGCTGCTGGAGTAGAGGTATTTGGGCAGAACTGCTGCCCCAGGGTCCTAGTGCCTGCCCACCACTAATGGCAAGGCAGGCTGCCCTGAGCCCCCTCGCAGTATGAACCCCCCATCTTCAGCCTCACACCACACCCCAACCCTCTGCCCTAGCCATGAACACTTCATCTCTCAGCCCCAGCCCTGAGCCCCCTCCTGCATCATGAATCCCTCATCCTCAGCCCTGAACTCCCTCCCAGAGCCTGCACCTCTCATCCCTTCCTACAACCCCACCCCCTGCCCCAGCCTGGAGCCTGCACCGAGCACCCAAAGCCTGCACCCTGCACCCCTCCTGCACCCTAATCCCCAGCCCAGGATCTGCACCCCAGATGTCCCCCCCAAACCCCCTCCCAGAGCCTTAGGCAGGTGGGGGAGGAGTTTGGGGGGTGGAGTTGGGGGGTGGGTTCTGGGCACCACCAAAATTTCTACAAACTTGCCACCCATGTTTGTGGTAAAGCCCCAGAGCTCAATTTCCCTGTCTCCAGCTTAGTACGAATTAATCTTTCCGCTCCTGCTGGGTGATTCACACCTCCTAGAGCCAGGTCTTTGGCTGGGGTGGCCACAATGGGTTAGGGCTCTAGAACTTGCTACCCTGATAGCTGCGATTCTTGCTGCTGCACCTCATGTTCACAAGCTTGGCCCTTGTGCTTCCTACCACACTTCTCCTCTGGCCCACATGGCGCTTGAAGAAAGGAGTGCCAGGACTGGGATTACTAGTCAGGCTTTGGCAGGAGGGAGGAAGAGTCCCAGGCTGGAGCCCCACACACCTTCCTTCCTCCGGGCACCTAGAGCAGAGGCAGCCCAGCTCTGTCTGCTGGATACATCGGCAGAGTAGGTGAGTTCATGTAAATACAGTCTGGTCCCAAAGCCTCCTCCCAACCCTGGTCATCAGTAGCTGTCAGGGGGGAGCTCATTCACACCTCGCTTACAAATCATCATTTGAAATTCTAAGGTTGGCCAACACTGCCGAAGCCAATGCACCGACATTGTCAGCAAACACAACATCTAGGTGAGGAAACCCGGCTTTGTCCAGACTTTCCAAACCTATTTTACTTTCTCAGGTACAAGTAGTTTTCATACATTATATCTGCTTTTAAAGTGTGTGTTAACATTTCAATTTCCATTCAAATTTGCAACCAATGGAACCAACATTGGCAGCGCTGCATGTAACTACCTGACCACAAAGGGAGGGGGTGTTGGGGAAATTCGGGGAAGGGGGTGCACAGCCCCCTGGCTGGGGGGCATATAGGGAATGCCCAGTTTCACTGAATTGAGTCTCCTCCTGCAGCACCTGAGTAGGTTACATCAGAGAGGAGCTGCAGCGTCTAGGCGGTGGGATGCCTGTGCCTTTAAGAGCCCAGCCCTGGTAAGTCCATGCTGAGAGGTGCTGCCTGTGAGAGGGGAAATAAAAAAGCCCTCTGCTCCCCCCACCCATGTTTGCAAACACTGGAGTCTCAGCCCACAGGGATCACTGTTACCCCTCTGCCCCTGCCTGTGCTAGGATTTAACCTTCTGGCAGCGCCTCCCTCTGGACTTAACTCTGGCTCCTCCCCCCCACCCTGACTTTGCCCTTCAGCCCCTCTCCTAACTGTGCCTCCAGCTGCTTGACCCCCCGACCAGTCAATTTCCAACCCCTGCTCAGACCCTGGCTACCCCCTCCTCTGATTTGCCCCCCTTTGCCCCTTTTTAATCCCTGTAAAAAGTAAAGTGTGCTGGGTCCCATTCACTGGAGGGAGGGCTGGGCGCCTGGCCCCTGCCTGCCCAGTGCTCAAAGTGCCCCATGATCTTATGGATACTTGCTGAGTGCTGCAGGATCACCCGAAGGGGGAGAGAGGCACGGTTAGGTGGTGATGCAGCCAAGGGTGCCGCACTCAACACTGAAATGCAGCCACCTCTGGGGTGACTTACACAAGTAAGCAAATGAATTTGGAACAAGAAATGCACTGAAAGGACCGAGGCAGCTGCAGGAGGTGGAGAAAACCAGAAAAAGCAGTATCCCTGGATCGCAGCCCTGCCCCTCCCCCCCTCTACCCCCTAACCTCCACTCCCCTCCCACATTTGAGGGGAGAACCCAAGAGTCCTGGTCCCCAGCCTTGCCCACCCCCATATTTTGATATGGCTCCATCCAACAGCTGCACCCACAATTGCAGGGTAGTGCCATGGGGCACACCGGGGCCTGCCTATTTGCACAGGATGGGCAATGCCAGTGCCCCAGGATGGGGAGAGATGATGCTAAGGGAGAAGCAAGCAGCAGACAGCTCCCATGACAGAGAAAGAAATGCTAGGGGATGCTATGCTGCAATGAGTGAAGGGGGTTGGCAGGGAATGGGAGGATCTTCCCTCACAGCAGGTGTGTCTGTCTCCCTTCCAATTCCTCCCCAGCCCTATCCCAGCCCAGGCTAATCCCGGCCCAGCTGCCAGGGTTAAATTTGGCCTGGATTCTCCAGCTGCTGGGGATGAGGCATGGGTCTCGGAAGCATGAACCTCTACTCCCCCTTCCCCAGACACAGTTGCATGGGCACAGACCAAAGGAGCCTGCAGCACTGCTGCCTAGAGGAAACTGAGACACCAGCCAGTGACAGACACATCATGGCTCTCCTCATCCTCATCCTCTTTTCCATATACAACCTGGCTAGGTGAGAGGGTGGTAAACTCAGGGCAGTTGCATAGTTAACCTGTGGAATTCATTGTGAAGGCCAAGACTATAACAGGGTTCAAAAAAGAACGAGTTAAGTTTAGGGTGGATAGTTCCATGAAGGGCTATTAGCCAGGGTGGGCAGAGATGGTGCCTGTAGCCTCTGTTTGCCAGAAGCTGGGAATGGGCGGCAGGGGGTGGATCACTTGATGAGTCCCTGCTCTGTTCATTCCCTCTGGGGCACCTGGCACTGGCCACTGTCAGAAGACAGGAGGATACTGGGCTAGATGGACTTTGCGTCTGAACCAGTCTGGCCGTTCTTATGTCTCCCTTGGCGCAGCAGTGACCCCCAGTGGGCAGTCAGAGTAATGCACAGAAGGTGTTTCCCTTGATACAGCAGTGACACCCACTGGTCAGGTGGTGTAATGCACAGCATGTGTCTGCACTCTACGAGCAGTGACACCCATGGACCAGTCACGGTAATGCACAGAGTGTGTTTCCCACCAATCTGGGTAATGCACAGAGCATGTTTCCCATGGAGCAGCAGTGACACCCAGTGACCAGCAGGGGTGGCATCAGACTCTTCTCCTTTAGTGGGGGACTGAGATGGGCTAGACAAAAAAAATTGGGGGGGCTGTGCCCCCCATCACCTGGCCCCACCCTTCACGGGGGCCGTGCCTCTGCTCCTTCTCAGTTAAAGGCCAGGCTCATCTCCTCTCCCCCCGGCTAGGGTTTACAGCAACACAAACTTTACTAAAATAAAATAATATACAGGGTTTACTTTAAATATTCTAAATCTGTCCAAATTTTAGTACTGAATCCAAAGTTTTCTTAAAGATCCCATCAGTAACCAAAACCTAAATGAAAATTGAAACCAAAAACAAGGCTTAATTTAAAACCCAAACATTAAGAAAAACTTTGTTTGTGAAAATAAAAACTAACAAATGCTGTAAATTAATAATTTCAACATTTTATCAAAAAAGTGTGCTACAGCAGAATGATAAAATAACATCAAATAAGTAAGCATGACCACTAAAACCTCCTATAAAGGAATTGAATCCTTGAATACTGGTCAAATCTATAAAATATGCTGAACTATGTCAAAACTGGTGTTGCAGGTCACCCATTCAAATCCAGAAAATGTCAATTAAAAGCTCCATTCCAACTAAAAAAACTAAAACACCTCAATAAACCAAAACGGTCACAGCCTGAAACAAACCTACACAGAAGCAAAATTAAACCTGTACCAACACTGGAACAAACTATGTAAATTTCTAATTCTAACTTCTTGTTTCTCCCAGGAGAAAGGTGTTTTGCACCCCAGTAACCGGGCTGTCACTGCAGCTTTCCTTTCACTAAATAAGATTTTTACCAAATATAAATTGCCCTCCAATTTCTCTAAGAGAAATTGAAATTGTATCTTTGCACTAATATCCCAAGTGTGCAAGTCCATCCCCTCAGAGCAGCCCCACACCCTGAGGCCAGGGGAGAATCCCAACTGGTTTGTGCATTTGTAAACCTGAGGCCTGAAGCTGATGAGAGAAAGGGAAATGAGCCATCTTGGAACTTTCCGATACCACCTGCGGGGAGCACAGGGATTTGACTGAGTGACATCCTGGCTAATTTTCAACTTGTTCTCCGCCAGCAGGCTCCACTGGAGAGCTCGGGAGTGACTTGACCATGGCAGCACCCTATTTACATATTACAAGCTGGCATTTTGGGGCCAATGGGGTGAAATGTGAGTACTTTTGGGGTTGGGACCCACATGAGAAGGAATGTGGACAAACTGGAGAGAGTCCAGCAAAGTGCAATAAAAATGATTAGGGGACTGAGACAGATGACTTATGAGAACCTACAGGCCATATCCTGTATGTTAAGCTAAGGCAAAGTTAGCATATGTATATTGTGACTTTTACTCAGAGAGGAAAATGCACCTTTATCATGTTACTTAAATAGATAAGTACCCATGCCTGTCCAAGACCTTTACCTAGACCAATCGACAATGGAGAATGGCATAGGGTTTTTTTCAGTGTTGTACCCACAGATTTAACAGGTACACTACAAGGTAACTTATGTGCATATTTACATGTCATCAACAAGCACAAACATACTAGTGTATAAAGTAAATGTACCCTAATGTTTTGTGGGTGAGGAATGAAATTTGGGCATAGGAGGAAGGATTTCCGGCCCTTGTGCCCTATGAAAGAGGTAACCCACCTCGCTAGAGCACTTCGCTCTATCATTGTGACTTAATTCCTCCATTCTCTCTCTGTGTACTATCAGTAGGCTGTACTTGTTCTTAAACTTTAAGTTTCAAGGGAACTAGGCTAAGTTCGGTTTCCCTAAGTTTTTATTCTTTATTTATTAGGTTTTGATTTTAAGTTTAACATATTCAAGTAAACCCTAAGTAACACTAGCTTTTTCTAAGCACTGCATCTTTCACTTAAGACTTGAGAAACCTGAACTGCAAGGCTGGTCCTGTGTCTCTTACCACCAGGTTATCAAGGAAGGCTGTGAGTATATTAACCAAAACTTTGTTGCATATAATGCCATATGCATCTTTTGAATAGCAGTAATGCAACTGTAACTTTGTAACTCAATTAAATTAAATTAAATGTAAGCTAATCAATTAAATTTTCATCAAATTATCCACATTAATATTATTAGTACACCCTACATCAGGCTACATGGGACAGAGAGTTGGAGTGCAGAGGAATGAAGGCACTGGCTCTGGGGGTGCAAATTCTGGGGTGGGGTTAGAATGAGACATTCAGGGTGCAGTAGAGGACTCAGAGTTAGGATAGAGAATTAGCTGTGAATGCTCTGGAATGAGGCCAAGAAAAAGAAAATTTAGATGGAAGAGAGAAATCAAGGTAGAGCAAAAAGCAGAGAAGAAGTGTGTGATTTTAGCTGCACAGGGAGAAAACACTTCTGCTTGTCTTCTCTCACCAAAGCATCAATGAACCAGATGAAAGACATCTCTCTCTCACTGCAACAACAACTCTAGTTGACCTGGACTGAGGAAGGAAACCTTCTTCTTTGCAGTACTAACAGACCTGGACTGAGTCATGAACATCTCCCACTCTCCCATCTGGTGTTCCTGGCCTGGGACACGGGAGGGGCTCCTCTCTTCTCCATTTGGGACATGGTGGGATGAGAGAAGTGACAGGGCTTTACGGGAAATAATTATTTGCCTGATTCATGTGCAAGTCCTAATCCTTGTTAACCCAAACAAACCGTTTATCCTGCATGCTGATGCCAGTTTGGAGGGTCTGGGAGCAGTCCCGTACCAGGAAGTGGAAGGAAATGTAAATCTGTAGCCTTTGCCAGCTGAGGACTGTCTGATAGCGAAACTCGCTATCCCATCCACCAGCGGCAGTTCTTGGTCTTGTAATGGGCCATCACTGAGAAATTTCGAGACTACTTGTGTGGTGCTCAGTTTCAGGTGTGGACAGAGAACAATCCACTGACTTATGTGTTAACAAGGGCTAAGCTGGATGCTACAAGGCAGAGATGGGTGGCTACTTTTGCTAGCCATAACTTCGCATTCAATACCAATGAGTTGGTATAATAAGGAATGTGATTTATCAGGACCACCAATTTTTGGCTGGGGGCGAGGATGTAAGCAGGGTGAGAATGAACTCTACCCTGCCATCTGTTGGTGATCTGTTGTAAAAGCCTTTTGAGGCTGATGCCATTTGCATGGTTCCACCCACCCCAGATTGCATGATGGGGGTGCCTGTCCAAAGGGTCATTTTGGCTGCTGTGGGATCCCCAGTCTCTTTCTTATTAGGGCAGGGGTAATAAAGTGCAGTTATTCTGGTGATATAAATCAAGGACAGTAGAACGGTACTTAGCAGTTCGTGATTTTGGAACTTACCCGAACCTACATAAATCTCGTTAGGCAAGGGACGTGGGTTCCAAAGCATAGTGAAATAAGAGAGATTGAGAAAGGATGTTTGTATTTTATTAGTACAGATTTTTTGTGAAATTTGTAAATGCAAGTTTTATGTCTTACATATCTCTCTAGTTTAAAAATAGAGCTTTTATAGTTTGAACACATATTTGCACCTATACCACAGATAAAAAGCCATTAATGACTAAATGCACTTTTTAGACATACATAAACTGCTGGGCTGGCATCTCATTTCCACACTAAAACTTGTAAACAACTCCATAGCTGGGTAAAATGCTCCTTACGGCTCAAACGGCAAGGAAATTTTGCAGATTGCACACTGGGACAGCAGCTGTGGGACTCAACTTCCAAATTCTTAGTCACAGGTAAGCAGGCAGGTTTATGCAAATTCTGGACTCTGGGACCAGAGCTGGGGTTGGCAGTGGGGGGGACCCAATTTTTTTAGCACATGCACCACCTCTGCACCACCAACCTTTACTACTTCACTCCATAACACCACACACACAACAGCCTTTTACCTCTCAGGAACCAAAGCATACCCTGAAAGAGACAGAATGGTATAAACTTAAGGCAAATGACTGCAGTACTAACAACAACTCAAAGAGATTCAAAAACATCTCTGTCTTTACACACCATGGACAGTAGGAAAAAAAACTACAAACACAGGCCAACAAGAACCAAACAAACATCCATTCCAACCTCCCACAAGCTTTGAGTCTTTGGAACCCAGACCCCTTAATGGGTGAGTACTTTTCAGGCGAGGGTGAAGCGCTCAGGCCTCAAATGCCAGGTACAGTTACTCTCTCCTTGATCCAGAACCAACAGGAAAATACACTGCATTACTCCTGCCCCAATAACAAAGAGACTGGGGATCCCACAGCAGCTGAAATGACCGTTTGGAAAAGCACTCCCATCATGCAATCTGGAGTGGGTGGAACCATGCAAAAGACATCAGCCTCAAAAGGCCTTTACAACAGATCACCAACAGATGGCAGGGTAGGGTTCATAGCGACCCTGCTTAACCTAGGCTACGTCTACACTACAGCATAAAATAGAAATTATTAAAACCAGATTTATAACACCGGTTTTATAAAATCGAGTTTACGCATCCACACTAGAGCACATTACTTCGGTGGTGTGCGTCCATGGTCCTAGACTACCATCGATTTCCGGAGCGGTGCACTCTGGGTAGCTCAGTAAAAGAATGGGACCAATAACTTCAATTTCCATCCACACTAACCCTAAATTGATATAGTAATATCGATTTTAGGGTTACTCCTCTCATTGAGCAGGAGTACAGAAATCTATTTTAAGACCCCTTAAAATCGATTTTAAGTGCCTTGTAGCGTGGACGGGTACAGCGTTAAATCGATTTAACGCTGTTTAAATCAATTTAACGCTGTAGTGTGGACCCTAACTCTTACAGCAAACCAGGGCAAAGAAAGCCTATGCAAGCGCTATTCCGCAGCCCCGATGCTCTTTTCTGCTCCTTCCCACCAAACTATCTCAAACATACAGTCAATTGCATCAAAGCAATTCCTCACTATTTGGGGCATTGGTGCCCCTTAGTCCCCCTGAGGTGATCGGCTGGTTCCTTCTGGCCTTAAACGCTAGGTAGGAATCTGACTCAAAGGGCCACAACCTTCCTCCTCTTCTGCTCCTATGAACTATCCCTCATCTGGGCAAAACCTTTGAAAACACTGGTGTTTTCCCAACAGGAAAGGGATGGACAATTTCTCTTCTGTGGGGAGGCGAGGGAAACCATGCAATCACCTTCTGGAAGGTATATCAAGGAGGGCGGCGTAAGAACCCTCACGGACTAGATAAAGAAAGCAGCTCTTTAACTGACCTTCCAACAATGACAAACTAAAATCTGCAAGAGCAGCCTTTCAACTCAGGGGCCTAATAACAAGCTGTTGCCAATAACTAATCGCAGAGTTACAAATGACTCCAAACCATACACTCTTGGGACAAACCAAACCTTAACACAAACAAAGCCACATTTATTTGCTGCTCTTCAACCGTGATAACCGATAACTTCCAAAACCAAAGAGCCAGCAGAATACCCATCACAAAAGTGTCCCCTGCTAGATAGGAAGCCATCTCACTAACATGATGAGCTCAAAGTAAAATAAAATAACGGGATAGAAAATCCCAAACAGTCATTTTCAGAGCTCTGAGTTGTTTATAGGAAAGCTCAAGCCACTGACACCAGTTCAAGTAGCCCCCTTCTGCTCTTTTCACAACAGAGAACAGCCTCATCAAAGCAAAGCCTCAAAAAAATGGGTACAAACTCATAAATGTTCCTCTCCATGGAAATCTTTAGTAAAAGGCGAAAGATTTATACGAACTGAAGAGAAAACAGATTACATAGAAGACAGGGCAGAGGCGCTGCCGGGGCAACCGCGTATGCTACCACAAGTCAGGGTGAGTACTCTCACAGCCCGCTAAACCGCAGAGCTTTTAGAGGAAATGGAATTGAACCGATTGACAGCCTGAGTTGGATCATGGGAACCGGGGACACAGGGAGTAAAACTAGCCCCTTGACCAGGGACTCCCCTCTTGCGCTCAAGTCACAACAGCTAGTGGGAAAAAGACAGGCTTTCATGGCCTTTCAGAAAGCAAGATATAGTCTTGGAAGACCCAGCAGGGTTTGTGGCGCAGCAATTGTCCTCAGATCCCACCAAGACTTCAACTCAGATTGCAGGATTCAAAGTCCCGAGTGCTGGCCCTTACACCATGGGACCAGTAGGGAACCCCCAGATCTCTGCTGAGTTCTGGCGTGGATGAGCCCATACAGGCAGCCCTGCATTTACTCACCAAGTTGTCATGCAGCAGTTTGCTGCAGCTCCCAGAGGCCTTTCTTAATCCAGACTGAGAGGCCATTGGGCATGTGAGGAAGTTGCCTCTTCACTCCCAGGCAGTACATGGCCCTTCCTAGGAAAGGCCAAGTCCTGGGGAAAAAAGGTGACGTCAAATAACATCCTGGAGAGATGCCTTCTTTCATGTTGAGGGGAATGGTTCCCTCTTCATCTGAGCAGGGACTTGAAACCTGGACCCTTAGATTAAAAGCCTGACACACTACCAACTGAGCTAGCCAGGCTCACATGTGAAAGAAACACATTTAGTACACAAGAGAAACTAGTCATGAAAATGAAGACAAAACAATACAGAAAACCTGCTAATCTCGCTCTCTTAGCAGTCCTAGCCCCAGCCTGCTCCTCCATCCGGTGCCCTGAGGCTTTATTCTTTTTTTAGTTAAATATCAAATCCAGGAGAAAACACAGTTATACAAAAGCAAAACGAGATCACAAACAGAAATGTCATTGGAAATACAAAAATAAAAAAGGAAAATGCAATTCCCATCACTTTAGCATATCTAGGCCATTCCTGTATCGAGAGGACCTGCTAAGGTCCCTGTGTGCTTACGAGAAACCTGGAGGAACTCATACCACAGCCTGAACATGAAACTCAACTGCTCCCAGGTGCCGCAGTAAAACCCTTTCCCTGCTGTGACGTTGCACTCCATAGGATTTTATGAAAATATGCTAATGAGTGTGAATATAATGTAACTGGAATATGCTCCATGCAAAAGGTCTCTTGTAAGGTATTATTACAAAGCTTATAATCTACTGTGTGTGTTCATCCTATTTGTATGAACTGATCATTTTTGGATCTGAAACTAGAAATATGAACTATAACTCTGAGGTCCTGTTGTAATGATGCAAAGTGTGGGCCATTAATAGTGGTTTGGACTCTTGATGGCTCCCATTAACCAGGACAATAGACTGCAGATGGCTCTGTCCTGCACCATCTGTGAGTCAGGCCAGGAAGAATGAAGGCTTGGGGTCTCCCAGGACATGTGACCATGTTACCTGGTACAGGAATCCATCTTAAACCTGGGGCTCTTCCCCAGGAGACAGACGAAAGATTCCTGCCTTGTACTAAAGCTGTATAAGGGAGTGGAACAGAAGAAAGGTGGTTGCAGTCATGAGAAATCCTCTAGCTATCACCTGAGCTGGAACAAGGACTATACCTGGTGAAAAGATTGGGCCCAGACAAGAAATAAGTCTAGTCTGTGAAAGAAGCTTATTGGAAGATCTCTGAGGGTGAGATTTGATCTGTATTGAGTTTCACGCTGTATTAGGCTTGGACTTGCATGTTTTTGTTTTATTTTGCTCTATGGAGAATACAAGCTCCATAAAGAAGGAAAAGTTAATGCCTTAGAAAAATCTGTGTGTATGTTAGATGGGTGGGAGGGTGTCTAGAAACCACTCTCCTCTAGTTTCTTTACTCTGATTTCCTGTAGAAAATCTGAACCAGAGAACAACCCGTTGCCTTCTCTAAGGCTTGAATGCAGGACTTTCAGATTATGAGACTGATGTGCTGCCAATTGCGCTAAGAAGGCTTGGAAAAGTCCCTTCCAACCCTAGAAATCTGTGATTCCAAAAGCTTTAGGCTCAGTGCACATAGGACCCTGCTACAGCAGTGACTGGGGCACGGAAGGAGCCAGGGATGTGCTGGAAGAAGGGAGCTCAGGTGATCAGAGACTTTTCCTGGCAGCTTTCACAGCAGCAAATAAATCAATTCATGCTGCCAGAGGACAATCTACTGGAACTAATGGCAGCACAGGGGGGATGTTTCCAAGCTGTGCACCTACTGCCACATTTTAGAACTTACTCTCCTTTTCCTAGCAGGGCACTTTCCATGGGAATTAAGCAAAGTAAGTTGGGGAAACTACACAAGGAATAGAAACCAGGGCTCCAGATGAGGGTTGAATTCATAACCCCAGCAGTATCCCCCTCTGCACTAACCTGATCCAACAGTGCAGGTGCTTCTTAGACAAAGTTGGGAAGCAGGCAGTTATCGGTCTTTGTGGGTCACACCTTTGCCTTGGCGATTGTCAGGCTGATGCATCAAACCTAACTCAAGATGCGGCTTTTCAGCCATGAGACTCCAGTACATTTTAACAGGAAGAAAAACTCCTCTATTCTGGTTTAGCCCCATTTGACTCCTTCTGCCCATCTTCTCCCCTCAGCCTCCAGTCTCTTTCCTTCCCCATTGGGGCCATGCAGAGAGGAGCCCCACTCAGTCTCTGTCACAGAGTCTGTATCCCATAAAGGGAGGAAGGGATCTCTCTAAAACACTGATATCGGGGAGGGGAGGGGTGTCTGTGATTAGGGGGAGAAAGGATGGAGAATTAACAGTGGGGCCCAGAGAGATTCTCCCAGATTGGAGGGATCCCCTGCTGCCCCCCATCAGCCAGCTGTGGGAAGAACAACTTGGGATTGCTTGGGGAAGCCACCTTTAAAAACACAAGTGTAACATGCTAGTTACATTTTAATAAGACCAAAGCCTCCTCAAACCCAGGGTCACTATCACTGGAATGATTTTGTCCTGATATTTTACAGGCTGCAGATACAAAGTGAGTCAAATTACAGTTTCCGTTTGGAGTCAGTGGACACACAAGGATCTGGAGGCTTTTAATTCCTTAGGTTCTGCTGCCATTTCATTTCTGTCCTGTTCAAAGATTTATTGTTGTGTAAAGAAATGTTAGGTCCTTGGGAGTGTCCCCCTGGTCCCGCCTGCTGCCCCCTGGGCAATTTAAAAGGTCCCGGGGACCCCTGCCACCACCAGCAGCAACACAAGGGAACTAAAGCGGCATCCTGCCCACCCTTGCTCCATGTGGCACACCACTCCCGGAAGCGGCTGGTACGTCCCTGCGGCACTTGGGGTGGGGGGGGGGTCTCCACGTGCTGCCCCCACCCCAAGTGCCAACTCTGCCAACTGTGGCAATGGGAGCTGCAAGGGTGGAGTCTGTGGACAGCCATGCTCAGAGATGCCCCCGGCCCTCCTTCTTAGGGGCTGCTGCCAGAGGGAGTGCAGGTTGCTTTTGGGAGATGTCCGAGGTAAATGCTGCACCCCTCATCCGCTCCTGCACCCCCAACCCCAAGCCAGACCCCACACCAACACTCAAACTCCCTCCAAGAGCCTGCCACCTGCACACCCTCCCGCAGCACAACCCCCTGACTGACCCCAGACCTTGCACCCAAACTCTTTCCCAGACTCCAACCCCTCTCTCTCCCACACCCAAACTCCCTCCCAGAGCCTTAGGCAGGTGTGTGTGTGGGGTGCAGCAGGACTTGGTCCCGTTCTGGGCACCACCAAAAATTATACAAACCTGCCGCCCCTGTCCAGTCCAACCTTCTGCTGATGCATCGCAGCCCACACCCGTGCAGGATTTGAAGCTTCCATTGCTTAAATTCCAGGACACTGAGGGATTTCAGCTCCACTTTGCCCACAGGGAACCTTCACCTCACTCCCAACCAGGTTCTTGTCCATGGGATCACTGTTAGGGGGGCTGGCTCCCTCGGTGTCTTTTCTCTCTCTACGACAGGCCAGGGTGCAATAATTGGGGCATCTGAGCACCCAGGGCCTTCTGTGGGGCTGCCATTCCCCTTCCCCTTCTGTGGTCTCATCTGTCATTGACTCCAGCCTTTTTTCTATCCATCGTCAGCACCATCCCAAGCAAGCTGCACTCACCTCAAAAAGACATAAAGTCCTGTGGCACCTTATAGACTAACAGACGTATTGGAGCATAAGCTTTCATGGGTGAATACCTGCTTCATCGGATGCATGTGGCAGAAATTTGCAGGGGCAGGTATAAATATGCAGGTAAGAATCAGTCTAGAGATAAGGAGGTTAGTTCAATCAGGGAGGATGAGGCCCTCTTCTAGCAGCTGAGGTGTGAAAGCCAAGGAAGGAGAAATTGCTTTTGTAGTTGGCTAGCCAGGCACAGAATTCCCACTCCATTCATCTGATGAAGTGGGGATTCACCCCTCAAAGCTCATGCTCCTGTACGTCTGTTAGTCTATAAGGTGCCACAGGACTCTCGCTTTTTACAAATCCTGGCTAACGCAGCTACCCCTGTGATACTCAAAATGACAGTGTCCCCTGTTGGGTGTACATCACTGACCTCTCTCCTCTCTGAGCACTGACTGCCCCTCTGATTCCTTGCCTCTCAGTCTGTGCAGATGGGACCTTTCCCTCCAGTGCTGGAGGATTCG
The DNA here is from genome assembly GCF_025201925.1 of Gopherus flavomarginatus. Lineage (NCBI taxonomy): Eukaryota > Metazoa > Chordata > Testudines > Testudinidae > Gopherus > Gopherus flavomarginatus. The sequence goes on along the minus strand of NW_026114609.1, from coordinate 3,136,108 downwards.
CCCTTCTCATCTACCCTTGTCCCAAGCAGCACAGCAGGTGGGAATCTTAAATGTACCAAGGTGACTTCAGAGCAGAAACCCCCCAGACCTTCCATGCAATTGGCACTTGCCCCTCACTGAGCAGGACTGAAAGTGGTTCAGGGAGACTGGTGGGCCACATCCCCTCTGGGCATGAGCAAAGAGCAGGGTGAAAAAATGAACCTGGAGATTGAACCCAGGGCCTCATACATGCAAAGTATGTGCTCTACCACTGAGCTATATCCCCAGATGGGCTGTGTTTGCTATGGGTTATACTCAGAGCCCTCCTGTTCTCAGTGCATCCAGTGACCTATAAGCTTGACGAGAAGCCCATTCCCCGCTCTGAGGACCAGGCCTGCTCTCCTGGAGGTTACTTGTTCATAGGGGTCACTTTTCAGCAGGGCCAGATTCTACGTGTGGGGCAGAGAGAGTTTGTGCCCTGGACTCAGGGTGCAGAGATACACTCAGCCCTCTTCCCTGCATTGGTTGGGGGGGGGTGCTGCAATCCCTGCTGCAAGGTCATGTTGGAGGATGCTGTGAGCAGCTCAACACCTCACCCTGGCAGCAGAAGTGGGGTGGGGAGTTCTAGCTGTTTCCACCTGCCTGAAAAGTCCAGCTTTCCCCAGCACATTCACTGCGGTGCAATTGAGTCACTGTTTCCATGGCTGAACAACAAAGAATCACTCCCAGTTTCCCTTCTATCTGCAGCAGGATTAGCCTGTATCAGTGGTTAATGAGGTGGATCTAGTTGTAGATTGTTATTCATTCCCCACCTTGACAATTCACATAATCCCTTTCCTACTCAAATCCCCAGCACCTCAGTGATCCTGGTAGCAGGGGTTGGGGCCTGAGACTTTGAGGGTCCTTTTTACCCTCCACCTGGAGTGAACTCAGCTTTTCCACCATCCCAGACAATTCATGAAATAACAACAGGGGCATAAAGAAAGAGGGGAGGGAAAATCTCACAGCCAGGGCTGGATGTGCCCAGGGCCCCAACTCATCCATTGTTTCCATGGAATTTGGCCCCCTGCTTTGCACAAAGGACGGAGAAAGATCTTGCTGCTGCTGTGGCTGTGCAAGGAAAATTGTGCTTCTGTAGGAAAAAGAGGATGGAAATGGCCCCATGATGGGACAATATCCTCAGGATTAAGACCTAAGGACTCAGGCTGAGAACTGATTTAACTCCACTCATCTGGGATTTAACAAATTGTCTTCCATGGAGCAGGGCCAGTTCCAGTGTTTTCGCCACCCCAAGCAGAAAAAAAAAAATAAAAAAGCTGCAATCAGCAGCAGCTCTACCTCTGCCACTTTTGGCAGTGAGTCTTTCCCTCCAAGAGGGACTGAGAGGACCCAACAGCCACAGAAGCCTCCCCATTCCATGGGCCATCCCGAGTGCCTGGAGCCATCCCTGCCACGGAGACACTGGGAAGATGGGGGAATCAGGAAACAGCCACAGATTTATTTACATTGCAAGGGAAGAATAACTGAAGCTTTTTTTTAAAAATGAAGTAATTTTTTCCTGACTGGGAATTGAACCCAGGCCTTGGCAGTAAAAGTGCCCAATTCTAACCACTAGACCACCAGGGAGCTAAGACCATTGTTTTTTTTCTCACTTATGCTACACTTTCTTAGGCTACTTTCTATCCACTTTCTGACAGTACTCCATTGTCCACTCCCTGAGGGGTTAAGAACAGAGAGTACAGGAACCCCTGTACTCAGGGTCACCACATCAGCCCAGCACAAGCCACTGAAATAAACTCTAAGGATGCTTCCTCCAGCAGGATCACAGAGCCTGCAAAAAAAACCCAGGAGGAACAATCCTCCTCTGTCTTCATTTACCCCATCGCAACCCTCTCAGCAGCCGACTCTTGCAGGAAGGACACTCAGATGATAGGAGCTCTGGCATAGAGACCAAAGGAGGGGTGTTGCTTCCTCTCACTGTGAGCTGATCACAGTTTGACTCCGTGTAACAGGGCTCTGAACTTTGCCATCTCATGTGTTCTGAGAGCAGAGCTCCCTGGACCCTTCTGCTGAGAGCATGGTGATTGCACAACAGCTGCAAGGCCTTTTTCCCTCTCCTTGGCTTCCCCAGACTTTCCCCACAAATGGTTCTATCAGGTGCTGAAAGGATCTAAGGACCTGCAGGTTTCCCTCACCCATCTCTTAAAGCAAACAGTGATTCCCTTCTCTGACACTCCTGGGGCTGGGCTTCTTTTGAGTTTTTCCCAAGGGGGGGCCTGATTCCCTGTGAAAATGTGTGTGGCACTAACTTTTCTGCCCCCTCTCTGGGAACCGAGAATCTTTTTCAGACTCTCCCCCTAGATGAGTCCAACAGCACCTCCCCTTGGTGGGAGAATCCTAAATTCCGACCTCCCGCCCTGGTTGCTCTGACCAGCTGATGGCGGCAGCATGCTAAATCAACCCCAGCTCTCTGGTCTAGAAAGCAGCATCTAACCAGCCTTGTGACAGCTCTGGTTTGCTCGCTGGAGACATAACAAACCAGGAAAGAAGGCAAATGTAAGACAGGGAACCTCAGCTCACAAATAAAAACCTTCAGGGCACCTTCTACACTGCGTCTGGGCAGTTGACTGACTTTAAATCTAGCTAGCTCTGTTGGAAGAGCATGATGCTCTTAATCCCACCATCATAGATCCAAGCCCCATGGTGGGTGGTAGCGACAGCCCTTAGATGTCACTCTTCTGCTAATAGTCACAGATCAAAATGAAACAAACTCTCTATGCTCTTTGGCAGGTCATGTTTCTTCTTCTCTCTGAGCTTCAGTAAAACATGAAGAGAGAACAAACTGACATTTGCATCCTATGTTAAGAGAGTATTTTCTCCTCTTCCATTGTACCCTAGGCAAGAAGAGAGGATAGTAACCATTTAACAGATGATTGCAGAGGGAAAAGTTTGGTCTTTATAAATAGGATAATGATCAATTGGTCTCCATGTCCACTGATGGTAGGACAAGAAGTAATGGGCTTAATCTGCAGCCAGCAAGATTCACGTTAGATGTTGGGAACAGCTTTCTAACTCTGAGGGTAGTTAAGCTCTGGAATAGGCTCCCAAGGGTGTCTGTGGAGTCACTGTCCTAGGAGGTTTTTACGAACAGGTTGAACAAACCTCTGTCAAGGATACTCTGCATATACTTGGTCCCCTAGACAACCTGCTCTGGCTCTGGTTCCCTCCTTCTGCTCCCTGCCTGGGCAGACTGCTGGGGGCACTTGATCCCACATGCCCCCAATGCATCGTCTCTGCCTGGCCCTGCCTCAGCAGAGAGGACTGGATTTCATGACCTCTCCAGGGCCCTTGCAGCCGTACAGCTCTATAATTCGATGCCATCGCAATACAATATAAACAACAACAAAAGTGGAAACATCACAATCTAACATCTAACAATTCAGCGTGAGCTGACATTCCACAGCACAAAGTGACAACACGTAGGAGTGCAAAGCCCGACAATTCAGCACCATGCAAATGAATGCCCCATGGGGCAAAATGACGCACTGCAAAAGAGTTCAGCTCAAACCAGTGCAACACAAGCCAGTGCAAAAACCATACAACACGAAACAATGCATCAGAGTGCAAAGTGACATTGTGCAAAACAGCTCAGTGTGGGACAACACAGCACAAACCCACACAACAGAATCATATAGAAAGGTAGGGCAGGGAGGGACCCTGAGAGTCAGGACCAAATATCCCTAGGCCACCCCAACAGGTGTTTGAAAAACAGGGAAACAAAGGGCACCATGTACATATGTTTTTTGGATGAGTCAAGAAAATGGAGTAGCATTGTCCCCCTCGGGTAGCCCCTGTTCAATTCCAGATCAGAAAACAAAACTCTTCTGCAAGAATATCCAAAAAATGTTGTGTTTCACTTCACTTCATAAGTACAGTTGTGTGGCAATTAAATGATGAGCCTAATGTTTCATAAAAGTGTGGGAAATACGGATGTATTTGAGAAAATGGCTTGGAATGAAGGAAGACAAAAAATTGATGGGTCGAGAGAACAGGCCCTGTTTCCCCCTGGTTTGGAGCTTCTCTCACAGCCACTGGAATAGAAAAGCTAAGCAAATGGTGTTCTATTGTTCCAAAGGAGATTGAAGTGAGGCCATTTTCTCCAGATAGAATTAAATTGTAATGTCAGGAGTGGGATGTGAAACCACGTCTCCATGCAGAGACCAGAACACCCAAGGGACTGGAAGAAAAAGAGTCTTATAACTAGCACTTTAGACCAGTCCACCATCCTGATACTACAAAGAATATGACTTATCAATCCTAGTTTTCATTAATAGTTGATGAACTCTTTAGGGAGGTCAAGATGGCACATTTCTTTCAACTCCTAGAGGCCTTCTACAGCACAGCTGATTTTTAGACACATTCACCTGGATCTAAAGTTACATGTTTCCTGGAGAGCCATGAGTTCTGAAGTGTTGGAATCTCCCTGCTCACGTTTTAAGTGAACAAAAGATGGGTGCTGGCATTCTGAGACAGTAATGGTGAATCTCAAAATCCTGCCCTGGGGGCCAGAGAGTTAAGCAACCAGCCTCTACCAGGATAGCATCCTATCTGGGAACAACTCACTGGTCAATAGCTGGGGCGTGAAATTCTCATTTCTTTGTTGTTCTATCACTGTAGTCCCCACTTTGCTATTGCTTGTCTGTATAATCTCTATCTGGTGCTGTGATTGTTTCAGCCTGCTGTATAATTAATTTGTTAGGTGTAAAGCAATTAAGGCAGTGGGGTATAATTGGTTAGATAATCATGTTACAATATGTTAGGATTGGTTAGTTACATTTCAGTAAAATGATTGGTTAAGATAGAGCTAAGCAGAACTCAAGTTTTACTATATAGTCTGCAGTCAATCAGGAAGTAAGGGGGGGAATGCGAATGGGAATTGCGGTAGGGGAATTGGAATTATGTTTTGCTAAGGGGGAGAATAGGAACAGGGAAGGGGAACAGGGACACAGGCAGGCCTCTGTGGTGTCAGAGCTGGGAAGGGGGATGCTGAGGAAGGAAACTGGAATCATTTCTTGCTGGAAGTTTACCCCAATAAACATTGAATTGTTTGCACCTTTGAGCTTCGTGCATTGCTGCTCTCTGGTCACGTGAGAAGGACCAGGGAATGGGAGGTTGATGGGATAAACCCTCTAACAAGTACGTCTTTCAGGGTGTGAAAAACCCTAGGACCAGTATAATTAAGCGGACCTAAGCCATGGTTAGATAGTGCTAAATGAAAGGAAAGATTGTTCTGTCAATGCAGCTATTACAGGGATGGAAAACCCCTCTTCTCACTGTAGCAACTGTCTACTCCACAGTGCTACAGCAGTATTTTAAGTATAGACAGCCTCAGAGTGACACCAAATTTGGCTCCATGGATGCTCAGGCACTAAGACAACAACAACACCAACAACACACTAATGCTTCTGTAGTTGACAGGATTGGAACCTGCATGGGGAAACCTCCCCAATGGATTTCTAGTCCATCACCTTAACCACTCAGCCACAACTACTTGATGTGCAGTTGCTTCACTACACAATATTTCTGTTCTCACAGAATTGTCACTTCAAATTGCTCAGACCAGCTCCCCCAGCACACTCACGGCTGTGCATTAGTGTGTGTCCATGGTGACAGGGAGCAGCGGGGGCTGGATGGGTCAGAGGTGGGGGGGGCAGTCAGCGGACAGGCAGCAATTGGATAGTAATGTGAGTCCCAGGGGTTTGTCAGGGGACAGGTAGGGGGTGGGGTCCTGGGGGGAAGTTGATGGGGTCTCAGGAGGGGGCAGTTGGGGAAAAGGAGAAGGGAGGCTTAGAAAGGGGGTGGGGTTCCAAGGGGCAGTTAGGGGCAGGGGTCCTGGGAGGGGGCAATCAGGGGACAAGGACCAGTGGTGCTTAGATAGGGGGTGGGGTCCTGGGGGGCAGTTAGGGGCAAGGCTCCCAGGAGGGGGTGATCAGGGGACAGGGAGCAGGGGGATTGGATGGGTTGGGGTTTCTGTGGGGGGGCAGTCGGAGGGAGTGGATGGGGGCAGGGTGGGGCTTCCCTCCCCCTGGAGTGTCCTGTTTTTTGAATGTTAAAATATGGTCTTCCTGCCATTCACAGTGCAACTCTCCACTCACAGCACGCTGCCGCATGAGGTCCCCCTCCTTCCTTTCCAGTTGGTAGTGGCCAAGGGAATGCTGGGAAATGTAGTTCTTTCCCTGCTCCAGGGCTGGCTCTATAGGCAGGGAGCTAATCAAGGAACTACAGCTCCCAGAGCCCCCTGTTGGTTCTCAGCTCCCATGCTGCCCTTGCAAATGGGCTGCCCCAAGCAGGTGCTTTGCTGGTGCCTAGAGCCGCCCTACGGGGGTGACGCTCCGGCTCTCCAGCGGCAGGGCAGCCTGAACTGCAGTCCAGCCTGTGCACCTCAGGCTGCCGTGAGCGCCATCCTGCTACTGAAGCCAGAACTGCAGGGTCAGTTCCAGCTCAGCCTGAAAGCCTCAGCTGACAGGGAACATCTTGGTTCAGGGCTGGCTCCTGGCTTTTTGCCTGCCCCCCCCTCCAAAAAAAGGGGGGGCAGGGGCTGGAGTGCTGCCACCAAGCACATGCTTGGAGCACTGCTGCCTGATCTCAGCACTGGAAACGGAATCTAGGAGTCCTGGCTCCCAGCTTCCCTTCCTCTAACCACTAGACCCTACTCCCCCCCCTTTTGGGGAGCCAGGATTCCTGGGTTCTAGCCCCATCTCTGGGAGCCGAGGGGGTCTAGTGGTTAGAGCAGGAGGAGCCAAGACTCCTGGGTTCTACTCTCAGAGCTGCTGTGTGATCCTGGACCTCTGTTTCTCCTCCCACTTTTTGGATATGGAGCCTGTAAACTCTCTGGGGCATGGCCTATCTCTCGCTGTGTCTGGGCAGCGCCTGGCCCAACGGGGCCCTGATCTCAGCTGGGGCAGGGACTGTCTCTGTGTCTGTGCAGCCCCTGGCACAACAGGGGTTTGAGTCTGCCCTGCTCTCTGTAGGTGCTGCTATTGTACAGATAAATAGTCATGATACTAAAAGGCGTGCCAGTGCGTGAGTGCACCACCATTGCCATGCAAGGGGAAAGCCGGTACAGATTACTGGGGCCCGGTGGTCCAGAAGAGGGACCAGGGCCTGGCTTCCCTGGCTTCATTGCCCCGTTTAGCTGGTCCACTCTTGCTGGGGAGTCTGAAAATTTTTTTCATTGGGGCCCGAACCTGCTTTCAGCAGCCCTGAGGGTATGGCAGGACTTGCCCCCCTTCACAGAGCATGGGGGTGTCAATAGGCACCTATGCATGGTCCCCCCAAGCAGGGCCAGGATGGAAATAGGGGGCCTGTGCCCCCCAACATGGAGAATCTGGGGTGCAACCTTGCTTAACGGGTCAGTCTGTCCTTTCTCTGACTGTCCCATTCCAGCTTCAACTAGCGCTTGTGTTTCATTCATTCTTTTTCATTCATTTCCTTCTCTAGCTTGCATGTTCTCACTTTCTTTTTCCCCCTCTATCTTTCATGCTCTTCCTTTCTTTCCTTCTTTTTCTATTTTTTTCTCTCCCTTTATTTCTTTCTCTGCCTTCCATGTTCTTTTCGCTCTCGCTCTCTCCCTGGTTATTTTTTTCACTCGCTCTTTTTCCTCGCTCCCTTCCAAGCCAAGCAGGTTCTCCTTGCACACACATTGTGACAGGTTTTCCTCCTGATCACTGAGTGTATTAAGCACGTTTCAGGGGGGTTTGGCATGCCAGGCAGCAGGGAGCAGGTTGACCGGGTGTCTTTGTGGCTGTCTGCTGGCCACGCATAAGCATGGTCCTTCCCAGGGCCGGCTTTAGGCCGATTCGACCGATTCCGGGGAATCAGGCCCCGCACCTAAGAGGGCCCCACACCTTAGGCACCTTTTTAATTTTTTTTTAACTTACCCCGGTCCCCGGCTGCGGTCTGCTCCGGGGTCTTCCATGGTCCCGCTCCTTTGAGCGAAGTGCCGGTGGGAGCGCGGCACGGCCCCGCTCTCCCAGCTAGAGCTCCAGCCAGGGCAGCGGGGCTTGCCGCACTCCAGCTGGGGCTCCAGCCGGGAGAACGGGGCAGCGGGGCTTTGCCGCGCTCCGGCCGGAGTGCGGCAAGCCTGGTGGCTCCGGCTGGAGCGCAGCAAGCCTCGCGACCCCGGCTGGAGCTATGGGCCCTTTAAATAGCCCCCGGAGCCTGAGGCAGTGAGGGGCTCCAGGGGCTTTTTAAAGGCCCTGGAGCTCCAGCTGCCTTTGCCACCCCGGTCCTTTAAATAGCCGCCGGAGCCCCGCCACCCCCATGCATTCCCCAGCGCTCCCGTGGCTATTTAAAAGGTCCAAGGTGGGGTAGAAGGGGGTTTGGGGGCTACTTAAAGGGCTGGGGTTCCAGCTGCCTCTGCTGCACCCCCTGACCTGCCCACAGTAGTCTGGCCCCCCCTGCCTGCAGCCAGCTCTGCACACAGCCAGCCCCTGCCTCACACCCCTGCAGCCCTGCCCAAAGCCAGCCAGCCCACCACACACTGCTGTCTGCACCAGCCCTGCACACCCTGCCCAGCCCACACCCTCTGCCCTGTCTCCAGTCAACCCCTGCTGCACCCCACTGCCTGAAGCCAGCCAGTTCCACACTCCGCTGTCTCCAGACCTGCAAACCCCTGCTGCACCCCCCTGTGGCCCTGCCTGAAGCCAGCCCGCCCCACACCCCCTGTCTCCAACCAGCCCCACACCCCTTGCCCTGCCTGCAGCCAGACCCTACCTCCAGTCAGCCCCTGCCCTGCCTCCAGCCAGCCCCATGTCCACTGCTGCTCTGCAGTTTCCAGGGCAGTAACCCTGCACACCTGCTTCAATGAGGGGGGCAGGGAGCAGCTGGGACCAACACGTGCACACCCCCAGGGAGTGGCGGGGACCCACACATGTGAAATGGCGGTCATTAATAGCCAAACAACAGCATATATGATGCAATGTATATAATATATAATTTTATTATTCATATAGTTATGGACAGTAAATCATACATGAAAGAAATGAAAGGCTTTTTTTTCCACTTTTTTTTTTAAGTCATCCCTGCCAGGGCCCCTCCAAAAATGTTCGAATTGGGCCCCGCACTTCCTAAAGCCGGCCCTGGTCCTTCCCTCCTCTTGCCCCTCCCTCAGTTGCTCTGCAGCTTTTAAGCCTTCCCTTGGAGCTGTCAGCACCAGCTGCTGCTGCTTTAGGTGCCCAGAGCAGAAAAGGTGTGTTGGGCTCCAGCCTGGGACTCTTCCTCCATCCTGCCTAGCCCTGACTATCAAGCCTGGCTCTGACACTCCTTCCTTCAAGTGCCATGTGGACAAGAGGCAACATGTGGCTGCAAGCAAAATGGCCAAACTTGTGGGCATCAGACAAAGCTGCAAGAATCCCAAGCATCTGGTCAAACCACAGGACTGCAGGTATCAGCAACCAGAGTAGCAAGTTCTAGAGTCCCAACCCATTGTGGCCCTCACAACTAGGCTCTAGAGGGCAAGTCACCCAGCAAGAGGAGAAAGATTTGCTCTTGCGCAGCTAGAAACAGGGAAGTTAAGCACTGTGAGCTCTAGGGGTTTGTCATAACATCCCACTGAGATTTGAACTCAGAATGCAGGATTCAGAGTCCAGAGTGCTGCCCGTTACACCATGGTACCAGCTTGTGCTGCTGTCTCTGCACATCGGTGACCCTCACGGGGCCAGCTCATGTAAGGGACTGTTGGCCCCTTACTAAAGCGCAGTGGGTTTTTGGTTGGCTAGTTCCCAGTACCAACAGAAGGGGGAAGGATCAATAGGAAATCAGGACCCTAAGACTGACAGTCCCCAGGGGCAATGGGGAGAGGCCAAAGCTCCAAAGTTAGCCCGACTGACAGGCCAGGCAGTGTAATGAGGGAGTCACCAGGGCAGGGGATCCCATCATCTGTGTGAGCTGGAACTACCTGGGCCAGAGTGAGACCCAGCTAAGGAGAAAGCAGGAGCCCGAGAAGAGGCGGGGAGAAGAGCTGCACCAGCCAGGGAGAACCAGAGCAGATCCATGCTAGGAACTGAGCCAGAGCAGCATGAGCCACAGAAGCTGCCCAGGGAGCAGATCTATGCTGGGAGAAGAGCTGCAGCAAGCAGAGCCAGAGAGGCCAGAGGAGCAGCCCAGGGAGATGGAGGCAGAGCCGCAGCAGCACTGGGGCTGGAGGTGGGTGCAGTGAGCAGCTTGGGAGAGTGAGAGGGACCCTGGGCAGAAGGCCCAGCACAAGGAGATGCCACCAATCAAGAGGCCTTGCAGGCCAGACCTTCGGGGGTGGGGGGATCATATCCCCTACATGGGGGCTGACACTGGGAACAAGGGTCCTGTCACCTAGAGCATGTGGCCACTGCCAGAGCAAGTGTCCGGCCCGTGGTGTCCCTGCAGCACAGCCAGGGCCTGGGAAGGAGGCCTGGGACATGTGAGGGAGAGACTGTGACCTGCCCTGACACTCCAGAGACGCTGGTTGTGATCTCCCTGTAACCCTTTTCAAGTGAGCACGACAAGATTTCTGGGCCAAGCCTTGTTGGGGTTACGAGGACTCTGCCACACATGAGAGTAGAAAGAGTGTCCTTGGGGTCAGGCAGGCCTCTGGTAAGGGGGTGGGGACTCAGATCCTCTCTCTGGCCAATTGCACCAGGGTCATGTATAAACCAGGGAAGTTCCCCACAATAGCCGGACCTGAACCCTCTGTACTCTTTGCTTCTCTGTCTCCCCTTCATCTCTGCTGGTCTCCCTCTGAGCTTTCTCAACACCTGGCCCCACAGCATTTCCTGCCAGCCAGAGACTGCATATTCCAGGCCTGTTCCTGTGGATGTGGCCTCTCTCCTGATTTCTCAGGAAAGGAAGCTTTCCAGGAAATGGCATTGGCTTCTGGGAATCAGCATGTGGCTGGTGGACAGCACCAGGAATCTTTTGGCTCCTGGCACACAAGGCCACTTAAAAGCTGAGTTTTTAGACAGGGGCTTGAACCCTGGATCTTAAGATTAAAAGCCTGATGTTTTACCAACTGAACTAGTTGAGACCATTTTCCCCATTCACCACAAGAGCAAGCAGGTAGGCAAAGAGAGGCAAAAAAAGTCCCAGGAACCTCTCCTCTTTTTCTGCATGTCCGCTGCCTGTCAGCAGGATTCCTCCTCCTCCTTCCTTCTGTGCCTCAGTGTGACTAAATCTCCACACGTAGACAGCTGGTCCATCCGCTGCACCCCAATCCCCCCATGCCTGAGCCTCCCTGCCAAAGCCCTGCACCTGGCTCCATAGAATTAAATCTCATGTGTTGCTGGGAACTCGACTTCTTGTGCCCACAGAGTCTCGGCCCCCCTCAGTAGATGACCTGAGAAACACAATGTCCGATTTTTCCAAAGAAGGGCTTGGAGGGGTTTCTTTGTGTGTTACCATGTGGCCTAATGGCTAAGGTGTCTGAGTGTGGATTAGAAGATTGAGAGTTTGAGTCCCTTGGTGGTTGTGTTTCTGCAGTTTTACCATTGTGCTGAAAGTTCTGCTCCCTTTAGGGCTGGAACCTCTTCTTGGCCGCTCAGGCCAATGCTCTGGCTTCAGCTAGAGCCCCAGAAAGGAGTTAGGGGGTGGGCATCACAAAGGCTGGGACATGAGACCCAGGTGCTTCCAGTCTAGCCTTTGCCCTTCCTGATTTGCCAGAGAAAATGGGCGGCTGCCCAGGCTAGTGTGTGCGCCTGTCCCTGTGCTGGAGGCTACTTGCTACATAGCGTCTTCGGAGCCTGGGTGTTTCTCTGCTTCTCGCCAGCTGGGGAAAAGCCTCTTGGTGTAAAATATCCTGCCCCACTGCAAAAGTGAGCACCTTGAGTGGGACCAGTCAGAGGCCCCACCATGGGTGCTGACCCTGCTTTCCTACCAACTTGTGATGTTATCCACAGAGCATCAGCAGCTGCCCTGCGTGCTGGTGACCTTCAGTGGGTGTTTGCCATGGCAGGGAGCAGCCTGGCTGGGTGATTTTGCGCCTGTCTGAAGGTCACACCTAGGCATGGTCCTGCCCTCCTCTAGCTCTGACCTCAGTTGCTCTGTGGCTTTTAAGCCTTCCCTTGGAGCCGTCAGCACCAGCTGCCTCTGCTCTAGGTGCCCAGAGGAGGAGAGGTGTGTGGGGTCACTTTTACAGATGCCCCTTCCCTGCACAGAGGAGCTTCCATCCCCAGTCCCTGCCTGTCACTGCCCAGCAGCCCTCTGGCACCATTTCTGCTGGCTACCCTGCCTCACTTTCTTCCTACCATGTTGGGAAAGACAGTTCTCATTATTAAAGGTCAGGTGGGCCAACTAGGGGCAGAAACCTGTTCTATGTTTTCCTACTGCAGAGCCCAAGCTCAGGAACTCACCTTGGGTTCAGGCACTGCTGTGCTCCCAGAATACAAGCCACCCCTGCACAAAGAGGGATGACAGGGCCTGCCAAAGCCCAGGAACCAGGGACCTGTAGATCTTCAGTCTAACACTCTGTAATAGTCAGTGCTTCCCTTCAGGGCTGGCCCTAGAGGGGATTGGGACAAATCCCCCCCTTTCCTTCTCAGGTTCTGTCCCCACCCCGTCCCATCTCATCCCTTCCTGCCCCATTCCTCTCCCACCCCACCTCTTTTCTTCCCCTCCCCACCCAGCGCTCCTGCACCCCACTGAACAGCTGATCACTGGCAAGTGGGAGGCACTGAAAGGGAAGAGGAGGAGCTTGTCAACAAGGCCTGTAGTGTGTGTGTGGGTGGGGGGAGATGGCTGTCAGTGGGTGCTGAGCACCTATTTTTTCTCTGTTGGTTCTGCAGCCCCATAGCTCCCGTGGAGTTGCTGACTTGGCTTCTTTCGCACTCTAGAGAGAGGAGCAGAACCAGGGCTATGGCTGATCTATGGGGCACTAGGTGAGTGGCAGAGGCGTCAGGTGCTGAGAGTTTCCCTGACCCCTTAGGGACACAGTGTGAGGTGGTGCCCCAGGGATCTCTATGAAAGGAGCAACACAGGATTTACTTGGGGTGGGGAGAGAATTGAGAGTGTCTCAGGGGGTTGTATAGAGGTGTTGCCCGGGTGAGAGACTGGCTAAAACACAGGCCATGCTGTGAGCAGGATTCACACCTGCACAGGAGAACCCTATTGGATTTCAACTCCCACATCTTAACCACTCAGCCATCAGAGCTGGTAGTGAAAAAAATATGCCCCAATGCCAGAGAAACTGGTAAAGAATCACAATGGCCAGGTGTGAAGTCATCTGAACTACAGAATTCCCACCGCAAACCTGGCTCCCAAAGCACGGGGGGGGGATTTGGGGTTTGTTCTCTTTGCTTAGCCATGTGCAGTCGCACAGAGAGCGCGTTTAAAAGTCTCCCCTCCCACAGAGTGGGAATGGGAAATGATTCTCAACTTGAAGCCTGATGTAGGGTGACCAGACGTCCCGATTTTATCGGGACTGTCCTGATATTTGCTTGTTTGTCCCATGTCCCGACCGATCGGGACCCTGGACAAACAAATAACTTTGTCCTCTGCTCCAGCACACAGGCATAGTCTGGAGGGATACTTGCCCCCCACAACTCCGCCCCCTCATTCCCCCATTAGATCCCTCCCCAAATCCCGGCCCTGGCCCTGCCCCCAGCCCCATCCCCTCACTGCCCCATTGGATCCCTCCCCAAATCCTCGCCCTGGCCCTGCCTCTTCCCCAAGCACACGGCATTCTTCCTCCCTCCCAGGTTTGCACACAGGCCATGGCCATGGCCGGGAGCGCAGGGTGGAAGCTTCTCTAGCCCTGCAGCCTGCGGGGCAGCGCAGTGGGGCTAGGGGCAGCACGGAGCAGGCAGGACCCAGGTGGGCGGGGGGCAGAGACACAAGTGGCGTGGACACGCTCCTGCCAGGAGCTGCCTGGTTCACTCCTTGCCCGGGAGCTGCAGGAGGAGCCCGGATCATGGCTCGGCTGCAGAGCTCGGAGCCCAGGTTGGGCCCAGGAGTGAGGGGATGGGGGAGCTGGGGGTGTAGTGGGAGTTGGAGCCGAGAGTTGGTTGGAGATGGGGCTGTGCCACTGCCGCTTGGCGGCGGGGGGGCCCTCCAGCTTTTATTTTTGCTCCGCCCTCCGTGTCTTGATATTTAATCTTTGACATCTGGTCACCCTAGCCTGATATGAAGGAGGATGTCTGGACCAAGGGGCCAGGAACTGGCCTTCGCTAGAGAAACCACTGTCAAGTTTAAGCCATTTAGGGCAAGTCAGCAAATAAGAACAACCTCAGGTATCAGTAACTGCTACAGGTTGCAAATTCCTACATGCAGCAGTTTCTGGCACTACACCTGCACAGCTCTGCTCCCCGGCTCTTCTCGGCCTCCTGCTCTCTCCTTAGCTCTGCCCCACTCTCGCCCAGGCAGTTCCAACTCACATGGAGGATGGGACCCCCTGGCCTGGTGACTCTCTCATTACACTGCCTGGCCTGTCAGTGCAGCTAACTTGGAGCTTTGGCCTCTCCCCATTGTCCCTGGGGACTGTCAGTCTCAGGGTCCTGATTTCCCATTGATCCTTCCCCCTTCTATTGGTGCTGGGAACTAGCCAACCAACCCCACCCCCACACACACTAAGTTTTAGTAAAGGGCCAAGAGCCCCCTTACACAAGCCAGGCCCATGAGGGTCACCGATGTGCAGAGAAGGCAGCCCAAGCTGGTCCCATGGTGTAATGGGCAGCACTCAGGACTCTGAATCCTGTAATCTGAGTTCAGATCTCAGTGTGACCTTGTGTTGGCTTGTGGTCATAGGCAGCAGGTTATATACATTTGCGGTGCTCGGGCTCCAGGAAAATTCAGGGCTGGGGGCCCTGCTCCAACAATATTTGGAAATGAGTCTTTTCCCCTAGCCCTGCCTGGATTGGGCCCTGGCCTCTCCCTGCATGTCGCCCCCTGCCATGCTGTGTCCCTGCCTGACAAAAAGCAGCGTGCGCCTGTCCCCTGCCTACTCCTGCTGCTGGAATAGAGGGATATTGGGCAGAAGTGATGTTTGCTGTTCCAGGGTCCTAGTACCCACCCTCCAGTAATGGCAAGGCAGGCTGCCCTGAGCTCCCTCTGCACCCTGATCCTCTGTCCCAGTCCTGAGCCCTCTCCTGCATCATGAATCCCTCATTCTTAGCCCCTCAGCTCTGCACTCCCTCCTATCCCCAAGCCCCCTCCCAGAGCCTTAGGCAGGTGGGGGTGGAGTTTGGGGCGCAGAGTTGGGGGGTGGGTTCTGGGCACCACCAAAATTTCTACAAACTTGCCACCCATGCTTGTGGTAAAGCCCCAGAGCTCAATTTCCCTGTCTCCAGCTGTGTAAGAATGAATCTTTCGCCTCCTGCTGGGTGACTTACACCTCCTAGAGCCAGGTCTTTGGCTGGGGTGGCCACAATGGGTTAGGGCTCTATAACTTGCTACCCTGATAGTTGGGATTCTTGCTGCTGCACCTGATGTTCACAGGCTTGGCCCTTGTGCTTCCTAGCACACTTTTCCTCTGGCCCACATGGCGCTTGAAGAAAGGAGTGCCAGGGCTGGGATTAATAGTCAGGGCTTGGCAGGAGGGAGGAAGAGTCCCAGGCTGGAGCCCCACACACCTTCCCTCCTCCATGCACCTAGAGCAGAGGCAGCCCAGCTCTGTCCGCTGGATACCTCAGCAGAGTAGGTGAGTTCATGTAAATACAGTCTGGTCCCAAAGCCTCCTCCCAACCCTGGTCATCAGTAGCTGCCAGGGGAGAGCTCATTCACACCTCGCTTACAAATTATGATTTGAAATTCTAAGGTTGGCCAACACTGCCGAAGCCAAAGCACCGACATTGTCAGCAAACACAACAGCTGGGTGAGGAAACCCGGCTTTGTCCAGACTTTCTAAACCTATTTTACTTTCTCAGGTACAAGTAGTTTTCATACATTGTATCTGCTTTTAAAGTGTGTGTTAACGTTTCAATTTCCATTCAAATTTGCAACCAATGGAAGCAACATTGGCAGCGCTGCATGTAACTACCTGACAACTGAGGGAGGGGGTGTTGGGGAAATTCAGGGAAGGGGGTGCACAACCCCCTGGCTGGGGGGCATATAAGGAATGCCCAGTTTCACTGAATTGAGTCTCCTACTGCAGCACCTCAGTAGGTTACATCAGAGAGGAGCTGCAGTGTCTAGGCAGTGGGATGCCTGTGCCTTTAAGAGCCCAGCCCTAGAAAGCCCATGCTGAGAGGTACTGCCTGTGAGAGGGGAAATAAAAAAGCCCTCTACTCCCCCCATCCATGTTTGCAAACACTGGAGTCTCAGCCCGCCACGATAACTGTTACCCCTCTGCCCCTGCCTGTGCCAGGGTTTAACCCTCTGGCAGCGCCTCCCTCTGGGCTTAACTCTGGCTCCTTCCCCCCTCCCTGACTTTGCCCTTCAGTCCCTCTCCTAACTCTGCCTCCACTGCATGACCCCCCGACCAGTCAATTTCCACCCCCTGCTCAGAACCTGGCCACCCACTCCTCTGATTTACCCTCCTTTGCCTCTTTTTAATCCCTGTAAAAAGTAGGGGGTGCTGGGTCCCATTCTCTGGAGGGAGGGCTGGGCGCCTGGCCCCTGCCTGCCCAATGCTCAAAGTGCCCCATGATCTTGTGGATGTTTGCTGAGTGCTGCAGGGTCACCTGAAGTGGGAGACAGACACGGTTAGGAGGTGATGCAGCCAAGGGTGCCTCACCCAACACTGAGATGCAGCCACCTCTGGGGTGAGTTACACAAGTCAGCAAATGAATTTGGAACAAGAAACACACTGAAAGGACCAAGGCAGCTGCAGGAGGTGGAGAAAACCAGAAAAAGCAGTATCCCTGGATCCCAGGCATGCCCCTCCCCCAGTCCACCCCCTAATCTCCACTCCCCTCCCACATGTGAGGGGAGAACCCAGGAGTCCTGGTCCCCAGCCTTGCCCACCCCCATATTTCAATATGGCTCCATCCAATGGCTGCCCCCACAATTGCAGAGCAGTGCCATGGGGCAGACTGGGGCCTGCCTGTTTGCACAAGACAGGCAATGCCAGTGCTCCAGGATTGGGAGAGAGGATGCTAAGGGAGAAGCAGGCAGCAGACAGCTCCCATGACAGAGCAAGAAATACTAGGGGATGCTGTGCTGTGCTGCAAGGAGTGAAGGGGGTTGGCAGGGAATGGGAGGATCTTCCCTCACAGCAGGTGCATCTGTCTCCCTCCCAATTCTTCCCCAGCCCTACCCCAGCCCAGGCAAATCCCGGCCCAGCTACCAGGGTTAAATTTGGCCTGGATTCCCCAGCTGCTGGGGATGGGGCCTGGGGCTGGGAAGCATAAGCCTCTACTCCCCCTTCCCCAGACACAGTTGCATGGGCACTGACCAAAGGAGCCTGCAGCACTGCTGCCTAGAGGAAACTGAGGCACCAGTAACTGATAGACACATCATGGCTCTCCTCATCCTCATCCTCTTTTCTATATACAACTTGGGGAAGGGAGGTGGGGTAAACTCAGGGCAGTTGCATAGTTAACCTGTGGAACTCCTTGCAAGAGCATGTTGTGAAGGCCAAGACTATAACAGTGTTCAAAAAAGAACTAGAAAAGTTTACGGTGGATAGATCCATCAAGGGCTATTAGCCAGAGTGGGCAAGGATGGTGCCTGTAGCCTCTGTTTGCCAGAAGCTGGGAATGGGCAATAGGGGATGGATCACTTGATGATTCCCTGCTCTGTTCATTCCCTCTGGGGCACCTGGCACTGGCCACTGTCAGAAGACAGGAGGATACTGGGCTAGATGGACTTTGCGTCTGAACCAGTCTGGCCGTTCTTATGTCTCCCTTGGCGCAGCAGTGACACCCAGTGGGCAGTCAGAGTAATGCACAGAAGGTGTTTTCCTTGGAGCAGCAGTGACACCTCGTGGTCATTCAAGGTAATGCACAGAAGGTGTTTCCCTTGATACAGCAGCGACACCCAGTGGCCATGTGACATAATGCACAGCGTGTGTCTGCCTTCTAGGAGCAGTGACACCCACGAACCAGGCACCGTAATGCACAGAGTGTGTTTCCCACCAAGCTGGGTAATGCACAGAGCATGTTTCTGTGAAAGTAGAATGAATTATATTGTGAAAATAGAAAGGATTAAAGAAATGCTGTCTGTACCTTTAAGCAAAATTGTTGGAATGCTGCAATCCAGGTGTCAGGAATACAGACATTAACATAGAACAATTGCACCATTTAAGGGCAATTGGTGAAGTATTAGCCTTAGATGGATAAGAGTTAGTAAGGAAGTAGGATATGCATGCTGTGCCCCAGGTGAATTTTACTGTTTTGCTTTCTTTGTCCCTTTGTCTAATTCCCGCTCTTTTATCTGTTTAAATAAGATAGTTTGTATCTTGCATGGTGCTCACATTATCTGGGTGTTATTAGCAGAGCGCTGTGCTAATAACACAGAGTGGTCTGAGAAACTGTGAGTCCTGAGTTTAACTGTGACAGGAGCAGCCGTTCCAGCAGGGGCGGGGCGCTGGGTTCCCTCCCCACCTCTGTGAGGGGAATGGGGTGCGGCCATTCCTGCAGGGGCGGGGCGCTGGGTTCCCTCCCCAGCTCTGCAAGGAGACTGGGGAGCATCCGTTCCTGCGGGGGTGGGGCGCTGGGTTCCCTCCCCACCTCTGTGAGGGGAATGGGGTGCAGCCGTTCCTGCGGGGGTGGGGCGCTGGGTTCCCTCCCCACCTCTGTGAGGGGAATGGGGTGCAGCCGTTCCTGCGGGGGTGGGGCGCTGGGTTCCCTCCCCAGCTCTGCATGGGGACTTGGGAGCAGCCGTTCCAGCGGGGGTAGGGCACTTCCTTCCCTCCCTGGCTCTGCGAGGGGACTGGGGAGCGGCCGTTCCTGCGGGGGCTGGGCTCTGCCTTCCCTCCCCAGCTCTGCCAGGGGACTGTGGAGAGGCCGTTTCTGCGGGGTGTGGGCGCTAGGTTCCCTTCCCAGCTCTGCGAGGTGAATGAGGAGTGGTGGTTCCTGCGGGGGCGGGGTGCTGCCTACCCTCCCCAGCTCTGTGAGGGGTCTGTGGGGCTGCTGCTCCCTCGGGGACGTGCACTGCGTTCACTCCCGAGATCTGCGAGGGGATTGGGGAGAGGCCATTCCAGTTGGGGGCAGGGCGCTGGGTTCCCTCCCCAGCTCTTTGAGGGAAATGGGGAGCGGCTATTCCTGCGGGGGCGGGGCACTGCCTTCTCTCCCCACCTCTCCGAGGGGACTGGGGAGCTGCCGTTCCTGAGGGGGCGGGGCACTGGGTTCCCTCCCCAGCTCTTTGAGGGAAATGGGGAGCGGCTATTCCAGCGGGGGTGGGGTGCTGCCTTCCCTCCCCATCTCTGCCAGGGGACTGGGGAACGGCCGTTCCTGTGGGGACGGGGCTCTGGGTTCCCTCCCCAGCTCTGCGAGGGGACTGTGAGGCCGCCATTCCAGCAGTGGCAGGAACCTGTAAAGGGTTAAGAAGCTCAGTGAACCTGGCTGACACCTGACCAGAGGACCAATCTGGGGACAAGATACTTTCAAATCTCGGTGGAGCAAAGTCTTTGTTGTGCTGTTTGTTTTGTTCTTTGTTTGCTCTTGGGGCTAAGAGGGACCAGACGTGCAACCAGGTTTTCTCCAATCTTTCTGAATCAGTCTTTCATGTTTCAAAGTAGTAAGTATAGCCAGGAATGTGGATTAGTCTTATGTTTGTTTTCTTAACTTGTAAATGTGTCTTTTGCTGGAAGGATTTTTACCTCTGTTTGCTGTAACTTTGAATCTCAGGCTAAGGGGGCGGGGAGGTCCCTCTAGGCTATATAAATCTGAATACCCTGTAAAACATTTTCCATCCTGATTTTACAGAGATAATTTTTACCTTTTCTTTCTTTAATTAAAAGCTTTCTTTTTTAAGAACATGATTGGTTTTTTCCTTGTTTAAAGACTCAAGGGGATTGGGTCTGAACACACCAGAGATTGGGTGGGGGGGAAAAGGATGGGGGAGAAGGTTAATTCCTCTTTAAGATCCAAGGAGTTTGGATCAGTGTAGCCTCTCAGGGTAACCCAGAGAGGGGAAAATCTGGGTGGAAAAAGAGGGGGGAGAAGGCTAATTTCTCCTTGTGTTCAGATCCAAGGGGTTTGGGTCTTCGAGTTCCCCAGGGAAGGTTTTGGGGGAACAGAAAGTGTGCCAAACACTATATTTTTGGCTGGTGGCAGCGTACCAAATTTAAGCTGGTAATTGAGATTAAAAGTGATCATGCAGGTCCCCACTTTTTGGACGCTAAAGTTCAAAGTGGGGAAAGAACCTTGATACCCCCCCAGAATGGACCCTGCCTGGGCGGACTCACTGTGGGAAGCACATGGAGGGTCAGAGGATGCTGAATGCTCCAAGGCCCAGGAGGTAAAGACTTGTGAGCTTCTTTCCCTAAAAACTTCTGCTCCAAGGGAGAGGAGGCTCCTCAAAGTCCTGACTGGTTTTGTGGGGAGCAGTTCCAGAGCATCGCCCAGGGTCTCTGTGACAACTGGTGGCAGGGGTGGGATGTACTGCACCATGTGAATGGCGCTGCTTGCAGTAAGTGACTGGGGAGCAGTAAAACAAAGGAGGGATAATGAGAACCAGGTGTGCTGAAGGCTCAGAGAGGGACGGTTTCAGGGAGCGGTTAACCTCTGGGTGTGTGTGACCAGCGAGAAGAACTGTTGGAGTAACAGGGTCCCTCTGAGGAGTGCAGCGGACAGTCTCAGGGGCGGATGAGCTTGCCACTCTGCCCTGGGAGAGAGGATTTTTGCAGTAGCAGGGTTCCCCTGGGGATGGCAGGAGCAGTCCCAGGGGTGGAGGAGTCGGCAGCTCGACCCTGGCAAAGAGGTGGTGACCACGAGAAGGGCTGGCACACCAGGGGTTCTTCCTGGAAACCATGGGGAAGCCAAGAGCACACAGGCCTGTGAGTCCAGAGCCACTTGGGAACGGTGAAGTGATGGCCTATCACCATCTCCTTGAGAAGGACATTGTGATCCTGCGCACAAAGAGAGGGTTACGCACGGGGAAGTTCACCAAGGCACAGTTAATCGTGAGTGGGAGGAGAAGGACACGTCTGAGGAGCAGATTCCTGACCCAGATGGGGCTACAAAACGATCTGGGAGCAGCTGGAGCAGCAGCCAGGCATCCCCGAGAGTCTGGTCTCCAAACAGATGATGGTTTTCACGATCGGGTTCCCCATCAGGGGATCGGAGACGTATGGGATGGGAGCAGAGCCTGAGAGTGCGACAGGATCATGAGAGCAAGAGCCTGAGGAAAAGCTGCAGGAGAAAAAGCAGCAGCATGGACTGGGGATGGTGGAGCAGATAGACATAGGGGGCTGCCCAGGGGTCAGTGGGGAAACACGCCCGGGGTGGCAAGACCCTGGGACAGAGAGAACTGTGGTGGTGCAGCTGCAGATGCTGAGGGGCTGTGGGACCTGGGTGAAGGTCCCCAGGGTGAAACCCTCCGTCCTGCATATGGCCTGGATCCCTGTGCAGACCCAGGAGGGGTCTTGCTGGCTGGTTGTTGAGGTTCTCCAGGATATTGGCTGGGAAGCCCTGTTGGGAGGTGACAGTGTCTCTTTGGGACAGGATCCAGGCCCTGCTCCTGTAACGGCCGAGGGTTTGAATTCAAATCCAGGGAACCAATTGGGTAAGACGGAAATGGTCTGTGAAAATGCAAATGACGTGGCTGGCAGCGGGGAAGGTCTGCTGGGCTCAGGGTACCTGCCTACCTGTAACCAGCCCCCTGGGGCTGAGTGGGAGGGAGAGATGCTCCCTGCCCCCCTGCACACCGGAGAGGGGGCTCATGCTGGCTCTGAGGCTGTGACTAAAGCAAGGAGCTCGCTGCCTGCCCCCACTCGAACCGCCACTCCCCAGGCCCCTCCCACAGCTGGGGAGGGAAGCTAGCGCCCCGCCCCCGCTCGAGCGGCCACACCCCACGCCCCTCCCAGAGCTGGAGAGGGAAGGCAACGCCCCAACCCCGCTCGAACCGCTACTCCCCAGGCACCTTCCAGAGCTGGGGAGGGAAGCAAGTGCCCTGCCCCCCCTCGAACCACCAGTCCTCAGGCCCCTCCCACAGCTGGGGAGGGAAGCCAGCCCCCCGCTGCTGCTCGAACCGCCACTCCCCCGTCCCCATCCAAAGCTGGGGAGCGAAGCTAGCGCCCCGCCCTTGCTGGAACTGCCACTCCCCAGTCCCCTGGTGGAGCTGGGAAGGGAACCTAGTGCCCTGCCCTCGCTGGAAAGACTGCGTCCCAGTCCTCTCTCAGAGCTGGGGAGGGGAACCCAGCGCACCACACCCGCAGGAACAGCCACTCCCCAGTCCCCTTGCAAAGCTGGGAAGGGAAGGCAGTGCCCCGCCCCAGCTGGATCAGCCCCTCCCGAGTCCCCTCACAGAGCCAGGGAGGGGAGGCAGCGCTTCTCCCCCACTGGAACGGCCACTACCCAGTCCCCTCACAGAGCTGGGGAGGGGAGGCAGCGCTTCTCCCCCACTGGAACGGCCACTACCCAGTCCCCTCACAGTGCCGGGGAGGGAACCCAGCACCCCACCCCCGCTGGAACGGCCACTACCCAATCCCCTCACAGAGCCGAGGAGGGAAGACAGCGACCTAGCACCACTCCTGTCTCGGAGTGTGGGGTAATCCGGTCCTGCACCACTCTTCCTGGACTCCCAGTGACTCTCAGCCAGCCAGTAAAGCAGAAGGTTTATTCGACACAGGAATGCAGGTTACAGCGGAGCTTGTAGGCACAACCAGGACCACTCAATCTAGTTCTTCTGGGTGTTCAGGGTACTTGGATCCCAGCTTGGGATACCCTGAATTCCAGCCACCCAGCCCAAAACAGAAACTGAACTGCCCCTCCTCCATCCAGCCAATTCCTTTGTCCAGCTTCACGGGCAAAGGTGCTGACACCCTCTCCCCGTACCTGGCTCAAGTAACAGGCTTAAAAATCCTGTCCCTCACCTAATGTCCTCCCCAGCTCTCCCATCCTCCACACAGACAGTCCCTACTGCATCAAATCTCTCCCCCCTTCGAGACTGAACTGAGCGGGGTAACTCTGACCAGTGACCTGGGGAAGTTCAGGGCCCCCCTCTCCGGGACATCGCGTCTGCTATCAGTTGGCATTTCCCTTCACGTGGACCACATCCATGTCATAGCCCTGCAGGACCAGACTCCACCTCAGGAGCTTGGCATTGGCTCCTTTCATCTGGTGCAGCCAGGTCAGGGGAGAGTGGTCAGTGTACACGGTGAAGTGTTGCCCAAAGACATATGGCTCCAGTTTCTTAAGGGCCCACACCATGGCCAGGCATTCCTTCTCGATGGCCGCGTAGTTCTGCTCCCGTGATAGCGACTTCTTGCTCAGGTACACGATGGGGTGTCTCTCCCCCTTTTCATCCTCCTGCATTAACACCGCCCCCAGTCCCATGTCAAAGGCATCGGTGAACATCATAAAGGGCTTGTCGAAATCTGGGTTTGCCAGAAATTAGTCACTAACTAGAGCCTTCTTCAGCACCCGGAGAGCCTGCTGGCACTGCTCGGTCCAGACCACCTTGTCTGGCTTCCCCTTCTTGCACAGCTCAGTGATGGGGGCGGCTATGGCGCTAAAGTGGGGCACGAACCTTCAATAGTACCTGACCATCCCAATAAAGACCTGGACCTGGTTTTTGGTTTGGGGAGCAGGCCAGTCTCTGATCACCTCCACCTTGGCTGGTTCCGGCTTTAGGCAGCCAGTCCTGACCCGATGGCCCAAATAAGATACTTCAGACATCCCCACCTTTCACTTCTCAGCCTTTACGGTTAACCCACCCTCCCGCAGTTGGTCCAGCACTTGTTTAACCTGGGACACATGGTCCTCTCAGGTCCGGCTAAAGACGCAGATGTCGTCAATATACGTCAAGGCAAAATCCTCCATCCCCCTCAGTAGTTGATCCACCAGGCTCTGGAAGGTGGCTGGTGCTCCCTTGAGGCTGAAGGGCAGGGTCAGAAACTCATAGAGCCCCAGAGTGGTGATAAAGGCTGATTTCAGCCTGGCATCTGCGTCCAGCGGCACTTGCCAGTAGCCCTTTGTAAGATCCTCGGAGGTGAGGTACCGAGCACCTCCCAGCTTCTCTGGGAGCTCATCAGGCCTGGGCCTGGGGTAGGCAACAGATATGATGATGGCATTGAGCTTTCGATAGTCCACACAGAACCGGATCGACCCATCCCTTTTGGGGACCAGCACCACTGGAGAGGCCCAAGGGCTGGAAGACGGCTGGATCACCCCCAAAGCCAGCATGTCCCTGACCTCTCTTTCTAGGTCCTGGGCAGTTTTACCGATGACACGAAAAGGGGATCATCTTATAGGAGGATGTCACCCAGTCTCCACCCAGTGGACAGTCAAATTAGTGCGTCCAGGCTGGCTGGAAAACAGCTGTCGGTATAGAGATGCAGCATCCCTCTGATCTCAGCGTGCTGGGCGAGGGTCAGCTGATCAGAGAGGGGAATTGCCTCCAGCGGGGAACCAGCTTTTGTCCCAGGAAATAGATCCATTAAAACGTCATCTCCCTGCTCCTCCCAATGTCCACACACAGCCAACACCACATTCCCCCTGTCATAATATGGCTTCCTCATATTCACATGGTACACCCGGCGGTGGTGCGCCCAGTTCGACAGCTGCACCACATAGTTTATCTCATTTAGTTGCTTGACAACCTTGAAGGGCCCTTCCCAGGGTCCTGAAGTTTGTTCTTTCTCATGGGGATGAGAACCATCACCTGATCCCCGGTGGCGAAGGCGCGGGCCCGCACTGTGCAGTCATATCAGACCTTCTGCTTCCTCTGGGTTCGGGCCATATTCTCCCTGGCCAGGCCCATGAGCTCGGCAAGTCTTTCCCGGAAGGTCAGGCCATACTCCACCACTGATTCCCCATCGGGAGTGGCCTGCCCCTCCCATTCGTCTCTCATCAGGTCCAGGGGCCCCCTTACCTGCCTTCCATATAACAGTTCGAAAGGCGAAAACCCAGTAGATTCATGGGGTACCTCCCTATACACAAACAGCAGGTGAGGTAAATACTTGTCCCAGTCCTGCGGGTGCTGGTTCATAAATGTTTTTAGCATCATCTTCAGCGTCTCGTTGAATCTTTCCACCAGCCCGTTGGACTGGGGGTGATACGCTGAGGCTCGGCTGTGCCGGATCCAACATTTCTCCCACAAGCACCAGAGCAGGGTCGACATGAAGTTGGACCCCTGGTCCATTAAGACTTCCTTGGGGAGCCCCACCCAGCTGAAAATGGTCAGCAGCGCATCAGCCACAGTGTCTGCTTCTATAGAGGACAAGGCCACCGCCTCGAGGTAGCGAGTGGCGAAATCTACCACCAGAATGAGGGATTTTTCTGCAACTCAGCCTGGAACTCAGCAGCTGAGACAGGGATGGAGACACGCTCTCTCTCTAGCTGGCTTGTTCTGAGGCCGCAGCCTTTCTGAGCCGTGTCCCTGGGCGTTCTCCTTGGGACGGGATTCTCCCTATTACCTCTTTGGGAGGTCCTAGGATGAGACTCTGTCTGCATCGCTGTGGGCCTGTTCCTTTGGGACTCCTCCCTGCCACCTCCCGACTGGATCTTCACAAACTCATCGGCCAGCCGCCCTGTATGTTGCGGGTCCTCTGGTTTTTGGTCCCTCAACCACAGCCTCAGGTCAGATGGGTACTGCTCATACAGTTGCTCCAGTCCTAGCAGTTTAACCAGGCCCCTTTCATCTGGGCCCCACTGGCCCACTTGCTGGTGTATCCCTCCATGCGGAGGGCTGGTAGCAGATATGAGACCTCAGGGGTTTTATACTGACCCCGGAAACTCTCCCAGTACATCTCAGGAGTCAGCCTGAACTCGCACAGCAGGGCCTGTTTGAATAGTTCGTAGTTCCCTTTCTCATCATCTCCCAATTGGCGGTACAATGCCATGGCCTTGGGGTCCTGTAAGGGAGTGAGAACTTGGAGCCTGTCCGCAGGATCTACCTGGTGCAGCTCGCAGGCCATCTCAAAGGCAACCAGGAAGTCATCCATGTTCTCCCCCTCCTTACGCTGAGCCAGAATGCACCTACCAAAGCTCTGCGCAGTCCTGGGCCCCCCTCACTCCTTGCAGTTGGGGGCCCCGCTGTTCCTAAGCCTAGCCAGTTCTAGCTCATACTGACTCTGTTATTCTTCATGTAAGCAGAATCAGGATAAGCTCTACCCTGACATCTGGTGGAAAGAATTTCAGAGAGCATATTTGCATAGGGATGCCTACCCCATCCCAGAGTGCAGAGCTGTGGGACTGCTTGGTGAGAAATGACTCAACCTCAGTTGGGTGGTACTTGCTAGACAAGGGACATGGGTTCCAAAACCCAATGAACTGAGAGAGGCAGGGGACAGGTATTTGGGCCTGATGGTGTAGTCTTCTTGTAGAGCCAGAAACACCAGTTATAGTTCCTCCTTTCTCCACTGTGGAATGTTAGAGTTGATTTTTTATTCCCTTAAGAATCTAAATACAGGTTACTGAACTGACCTCACTTTAGGCTAATGGTGCACTAGCACTGGGGTTCCCCCTACTATAAGCTGGAATCACTAAGAGCTGAAAATCACTAAAAAGCTGAAATTACTGAGCTGAGAGCACTAAGTACTGTGCTAACTAGTGGGGAGCCCAAAGCTATACTGTGGAACAGAGCCGCTGGCGGAGTGGAGCAGTTTGTGGGGACGGCTGGTGGAGCAGAGCGGCTGGCAGAGCAGAGTAGCTGTGAGACGGGTGGAGCGACCCACAGAGCGAGCAGAGCCGAGCAGTTTGCAGGGACAACTGGAGCAGCCCACAGTACAGCTGGTGGAGCAGAGCAGCTGGTGGAGCGGAGCAGTTTGTAAGGACGGCTGGAGGAGCAGAGTGGAGCGGCTGATAAAGCGGAGCAGTTCGTGGAGAAGGCGGGAGCAGATCACATGGAGAGGCAGGGCAGTTGGCCCCGGACCACGTAAGGTGCCCCTTTCTACCCAGGCTGGGGGGAGGGACCTCTGCAGATAGACTCTCGAACTTTGGGGCTGCACTGACCCAGGACAGAGACTTTTGGATTTTGGGACTGTGGGTGATTTGGGGGGGGTTGCTGGACTCAAGAGCCCAGGGAAAAGGACACAGCCCAATTTCCTGGGGTGGGTCTTTGCTCACGGTTTGGTCTATGAACTCTAGTTGAGGTGTTCTCCCAATTTAGTGTTTGTTGTTTATCTCATGTATTAAACCTTTTCTGCTACACCGAGACTCTGTGCTTGCGAGAGGGGAAGCATTGCCTCTTAGAGGCGCCTAGGGGTGTGTGTAAGATTTTCCCAGGTCACTGGGTGGGGGCTCGAGCTGGTTTGGCATTGGGTTATTGAAACGGAACCCCTGGATACTGAACCCGGCCTTTGTTGCTGCCAACTCAGAGGGGCAGAAGAGTTACATTCATATTCCCTCTTTCTCAGTTTTTCCTCCTGTTCTCGCTGTCTTTGTCTCTCTTCATGTTCTCTCTGTCGCTCATGATCCTCCAGCTCTCTCAGTTTTAGCTCTCTCCCATTCCAGCCGCTTCTGCTCCACGGATGCCGAGCGTCGCTAGGACGATCCTCTGCTGGCGGGCGAGCGTCGCCGGGACGATCCCCTGCTGGAGGGCGAGCTTTGCCGGGAGGATCCTCTGCTGGCCGGGGGTGTCACGGTGCCCTTGGTATTCGCTGGGCTCCTCCTGACCCTTCCCCTAGACATAGGAAGCGGGGGGTCTTGGGAAGCCCTCAGCCGCCGGCTGACCACTCCCAGTGGGGACAGACACTGGTGTCTGCACTGCATCTATCAGGCTGCTTCCCTCAGAGACAGTGATCAGTTCATTCAAGTGATCTCCCTCCTCCAGGCGGGCAATCAGCTGGTTTTCTGTGAGCCTCCCTCTGCGCAGCCCCTCTGCTTGCACAGCCCAACCAGGTCGCACTTAAGCTGCTTGGCATACATCTTCCTGCTGGCCACTCCCAGGCCAGGATGCTCACTTCTCCCCATGGTTTCCAGGGAGACCCCTAGTGCACCAGCCCTTCTTGAGGTCACCACCCATCTGCCAGGGTTGATCCTCAGACTCCTCCACCCCTGGGACCGCTCACTGCAATCCCCCGGGGGACCCTGTTACTGCAAAAGTCCTTCTCTCTGGTCACACACTCCCAGGGCTTAATCACCCCTACAATCGTCCCTTAGTTTTACTGCTCCCCAGTCACTTACTGCAGGAAGCATCGTCCACAGTGTGCAGTAGATCCCGCTGCTGCCACCAGTTGTCACAGAGTGTGGGGGAGTCTGGCCCTGCACCCCTCTTCCTGGGACTCACAGTGACTCTCAGCCAGCCAGTAAAACAGAAGGTTTATTGGACAACAGGAACATAAGTGACAGCAGAGCTTGTAGACACAACCAGGACCCCTCAATCTGGTCCTTCTGGAGGTTCAGAGTGTTTTATCCCCAGTTTGGGATTCCCTGAATTCCAACCACCCAGCCGTAAAACTGAAACTGCCCAAACCCTCTCTAGTCAGCTCTCTGCCTCTGTCCACCTTCTCGGGCCAAGGTGTTGAACTCCCCTCCCCCCTGCATTGCTCAGGTTATAGGCTCAGGTCCTGTCCCTCACCTAAAGTCACCCCCTGCTCTCCCATCCCCCACACAGACAGTTCATACTCCATCACAAGGGGCACCAGTAGAGCAGGGGGAATCCCAGAGGGCTGCAGGTCGGGAGTGATGGGCACCAGCAGACCTGTGAGTCTGGAGGTCAGGACTGGGATAGCAGGGACTACAGGTCAGAAGTGAGGGGTACCAGTAGCGCAGTGACTGGGGAGCCTAGCGGTGAGCCCAGAGGGCTGCAGATCGGGAGTGAGGGGCACCAGCAGAGCTGAGAGTCTGGAGGTCAGGACTGGGATAGCAGGGGCTGCGAGTTGGGAGTGAGGGGCACCCCTAGAGCTAGGGCAAGCCCAGGGATCTGGAGGTCGTGAGTGAAGGGGACCAGCAGAGCTGTGAGTCTGGAGGTCAGGACTGGGATAGCAGGGGCTGTGGGTCGGGAGTGGGGGCACAGGCAGCACAGTGACTGGGGAGCTCAGTGGAGAGCTCAGGGTGCTGTGGCTCGGGAGTGAGGGGCACTGGTAGAGCTGGGGGAAGCCCAGGGTGCTGCAGATTGTGAGTGAGGGGCACCGCTAAAGCTGGGGGAATCCCAGGGGGCTGCGGGTCAGGAGTGATGGGCAGCAGCAGAGCTGTGAGTCTGGAGTACAGGACTGGGACAGGAGGGGCTGCGGGTCAGGAATGAGGAGCATCGGCAGCGCAGTGACACGGGAGCTCAGCGGGGAGCCCAGGAGGCTGTGGTTCAGGAGTGAGAGGAACCGATAGAGCTGGAGGGAGCCTAGGGGGCTGCGGGTCAGGAGTGAGGGGAACTGTCAGAGCTGGGGCAAGCCCAGGGGACTGGGGTTTGGAGTGAGGGGCACCGGTAGAGGGGCACCAGCAGAGCTGTGAGTCTGGAGGTTAGGACTGGGATACCAGGGACTGCAGGTAGAGAGTGAGGGGCACAGGCAGCACAGTGACCGGAGAACTCAGCGGGGAGCCCCGGGGGCTGCGAGTCAAGAGTAAGGGGCACCAGTAGAGCTGAAGGGAGTCTAGGGGGCTGCGGGTCAGAAGTGAGGGGCACCGCTAGAGATGGGGCAAGCCCTGGGGGCTGTGAGTCGGGAGTGAGGGGCACAGGCAGCGCACTGACTGTGGAGCTCAGAGAGGAGAACAAGGGGCTGCAGATCGGGAGTGAGGGGCACCGGTAGAGCTGGAGGGAGCCTAGGGGGCTGTGGGTCGGGAGTGAGGGGCAGCAGCAGAGCTGTGAGTCTGAAAGTTCGGACTGGGATACCAGGCACTGTGGGTCTGCAGCTAGAGTCACTGTCTGAGCTGGAGAGAGCCAGGGGGATGTGAGTATGGAGTGACGGGCACCGGTAGAGCTGGGGGAAGACCAGGGGGCTGTGGGTCAAGAGTGAGGGGCACCAGCAGAGGTGTGAGTCTGGAAGTCAGGAGTGTGACAGCAGGGCCTGCGGGTAGGGAGTGAGGGGCAATGACAGCACAGTGACTTGGGAGATCAGCGGGGAGCCCAGGGGGCTGTGGGTGGGGAGTGAGGGCCACCGGTAGAGGTGGAGGAAGCCCAGGGGGGCTGCACGTCAGGAGTGAGGGGCAGCGGTAGAGCTGTGAGTCTGGAGGTCAAGACTGGGATAGCAGGGCCTGCGGGTCGGGAGTGAGAGGCATCAGCGGCACTGTGACTGGTAAGCTTAGCTGGGAGCCCAGGGGTCTGCGGGTCGGGAGTGAGGGGCACCAGTAATGCAGTGGAAATCCCAGGGATATGTGGAACGGGAGTGAGGGGTGCGAACAGAGCTGCAAGTCTGGACGTTTGGACTGGGATACCAGGGGCTGTGTGTCGGGACTGAGGGGCTCCGTTAGAGCTGGAGAGAGCTCAGGGGGCTGCGGGTCAGGAGTGAGGGGCACCATCAGAGCTGTGAGTCTGGAGGTCAGGGTTGACATTGCAGGGGCTGCGGGTCAGGAGTGAGGGGCACTGGCAGCACAGTGACTGGGGAGCTCAGCAGGGAGCCCAGGGGGCTGCGGGTCGGGAGTGAGGGGCACCGGTAGAGCTGGAGGGACCCCAGGGGGCTGCAGGTCGGGAGTGAGGGGCATCAGTAGAGCTGTGGGACCCCCTGGGGGCTGCGGGTCGGGAGTGAGGGGCACCAACACAGCTATGAGTCTGGAGTTCAGGACGAGGATAGCAGGGCCTGAGGGTCGGAAGTGAGCGACACCAACAGAGCTGTGAGTCTCGAGATCAGGATGGGGATAGCAGAGGCTGTGAGTCGGGAGTTAGGGGCACCATCAGCGCAGTGATTGGGGAGCACAACCGGGAGCCCAGGGGGCTGTGGGTCAGGAGTGAGGGGCACCGACAGAGCTGGGGGAAGCCCAGGGGGCTGCGAGTCGGTAGTGAGGGGCATCAGCAGAGTTGTGAGTCTGGAGATTAGGACTGGAATAGCAGGGGCGGCGGGTCGGGAGTGAGCGTAAGCACTAGAGCTGGGGGGAATCCAGAGGGCTGCGGGTTGGAAGTGAGGAGTACCAGCAGAGTTGTGAGTCTGGAGGTCAGGACTGGGTTAACAGGGGCTGCGGGTCTGGAGTGAGGGGCACCATCAGGCCTGTCAGTCTGGAGGTTAGAACTGGCATCACAGGGGCTGCGTATTGGCAGTTAGATGCACTGTCTTTGGTGGAGGAAGCACAGGGGCCTGCGGGTCGGGAGTGAGGGACACCGCTACAGCTGTGGTGAACCCAGGGGGCTGTGGGTCGGGAGTGAGGGGCACCAGCAGAGCTGTGAGTCTGGAGGTCAGGACTGGGATAGGAGGGGCTGAGGGTTGAGAGTGAGGGGCTCTGGCAGTGCAGTGACTTAGGAGCTCAGCGGGGAGTCCAGTGGGCTTCAGGTCAGGAGTGAGGCGCATCAGCAGATCTATGAGTCCTGATGTCAGGACTGGAACAGCAGGGGCTGTGAGTCGGGAGTGAGGGGCACCGTCAGAGCTGCAGGGAGCCCAGGGGCTGCGGGTCGGGAGTGAGGGGCACCGGTAGACCTGGGGGAAGCCCAGCGGGCTGCGGATCTGGATTGAGGGCCATCATCAGAACTGAGAGTCAGCAGATCAGGACTGGGATAGCAGGGGCTGCGGGTCGAGAGTGAGGGGCTCCGGCAGCGCAGTGACTGGGGAGCTATGCGGGTAGCCCAGGAGGCTGCGGGTTGGGAGTGAGCGACACCAGCAGATCTGTGAGTCTGAAGGTCAGTAATGGAATAGCAGAGGCTGTGGGTCAGGCATGAGGGGCACCGCTAGAGCTGGGGAGAAAATAGAGAGCTGCGGGTCAGGAGTGAGGGGCACCGTCAGAGCTATGACTCTGGAGGTCAGTACTGGGATAACAGGGGCTGCGAGTTGGGAGTGAGGGGCACCAGGAGAGCTGGAAGGTGCCCAGGAGGCTGCGGGTCGGGAGTGAGGGGCACCGCTACAACTGGGGTGAACCCAGGGGGCTGTGGGTGGGGAGTGAGGGGTACCAGCAGAGCTGTGAGTCTGGAGGTCACGATTGGGATACCAGGTGCTGCGGGTCGGGAGTGAGGGGCATGGGCAGCGCAGTGACTGGGGAGGTCAGCGGGGAACCCAGAGGGCTGCGAGTCGGGAGTGAGGGTCACCAGCAGAGCTGTGAGTCTGGAGGTCAGTACTGGGATATCATCCAAACTGATGGTAGGTGATACCCAGGTGAGCCCATGGCCAGTACATCCTGCTCCACCCACAGCCCGGCTGGGAGCCAGGACTCCTGGTTCTTATCCCCACTCTGGGAGGGCAGTGCAGTCTAGTGGTTAGAGCAGTGGAGGCTGGGAGCCAGGCATGGGCTGTGACTAGAAGGGACCTGGGGAAGCACCTGGCCCATGCTCCACTCAGAGGCCCTGATCCTACTCGTCTTCTTCCCCCCAAGGCCCCATCCTAACTCTGCCCTGTCCCAAGTTCCCATCCGCCCACCTGGAGCCATGGGGGGAGGGGAAGGGGTGCAAACATCAGGCAGGCAGGTGGGGGCCTTGGGGTAGGGGGCAAAGGGGCACAAGTGGCAGGGCCTTGGGGGAAGAGACGTGAGAGGCAGGTGGAGGGGGTCAGGGGAGTGGAACAAAGGGGGCCTGGAGGGTGGCGTGTGGGCGGGGCTTCAGCAGGAGGAGGCTGAGTGGGAGCGGGCCTTGGGGCAGGGCCGCTGTCCGGGACCGCCCAGCCCCCCCAAATGGAGGAGTCTCAAGCTCCCCATGGAGCCAGGACTCCTGGGTTCTATTCCTGGCTCTCCCACAGACTCCCAGTTGGAACTGGCGCAGGCCATATCACCGTCCCTGGTGCCTCAGTTTCCCCATGTGTGAGACAGGTACCAGTGTGAGTGGATGCAAACTGTGGAGAATCTACTCCCTTCTCCTGGCAGCTCCTTGTAGCCCTCCGTAAGCAGCCAACTGCTCCAGACTCTGGATCCCGTATGGGCAGACTGGGGCTGAGGGCTAGATCTGGGCAATGGAAAGAATAAATCCACCCTTATCTGACCCCACCCCGGGATACATGGCAGGGAGGCTGGTGTTGGAGGGGGCAGGGAGTCCTGCAGCCATCGGAGGGGAGAAGGGAGGAGATTCCCCAGCTTGACTGCTGATGGCGGTGGCAGGGCGGGGGGCACTGGGGGATTGTGGTCTCATCCCAGCAGGGCTGGAGATGGGAGGTGACACTGAGCTAAATTGTGGGACCCCTGCCCTCCCCGGGACAAGGGAGGGTCCTCAGCCTTGCCCGCTCTTCTCTCTTTTACCAGGATCTGCCCAAGCAGCTGGGCCAGCCCAGACCCCACCTTCCTCAACCCCAGCAGCTTCCAATTCTGGGGAGTGGAGCGGTCAGGGATTGGGGGCCTTTCAAGCCCACCACGGGGAGCAGGGGCCGGGGCACTATGGGGGCAAGGGCTGTGATGGGGGGAGGTGGGGTTGGAGAGCTGTCAGAGGGTGAAGCTGGGACTCAGCAGGGAATGGGGCAAGCTGCACGGAGAAAGTGTAGAGGGGGGATGTGACAGGGGTCGGAGCTGGGTGGGAGGGGACACAGCCAGG
This sequence comes from Gopherus flavomarginatus, assembly GCF_025201925.1. Classification (NCBI taxonomy): domain Eukaryota; kingdom Metazoa; phylum Chordata; order Testudines; family Testudinidae; genus Gopherus; species Gopherus flavomarginatus. The sequence goes on along the minus strand of NW_026114609.1, from coordinate 3,102,535 downwards.
GGGAGGACTGGGCAGACTGTTGGGGGGGCTGCTCAGAAGCAGTAGCATGGGGGAGAGGCAGGGTGTTAGCTGGGGGAGGGGACACAGCAGTGGGGGAGGACTGGGCAGACCGTACGGGGGGTTGCTCAGAGGCAGCAGAATGAGGGGGCAGGGTAGGAGCTGGGGGGGGAGAGGAAACAGCAGGAGGGAGGACTGGGCAGACCGTAGCAGGGGCTGCTCAGAGACAGTACCAAGGGGGTGTTGGTGTCACTAGACATAAATCTAGGCCTCAGTGAACTAAAGCTCCTCCATGTTGAACTCTATTTGATCTAGAAAGCTAGCAGCTGTGAAATTAAATGTGTAACAGTAAGTTCTCAGTTGCAGCACAGCTAAAACAGGTCTAAAGCAGTGGTGATAAGGCCTGTGCACCTTTATCTATTGGGTGTCTGGGAAGTGGGCGGGCTAAAGGATCCCCCCCCAGCCTAAGGGGAGGACCCACAGGACCACAGAACCCACTGAGTTTGGGGGACAACTAATAAAAGAACAGAGACAGGAGTGAGGTCAAAGGGTCATAAGAAGGGAACCTGACGGGGACACCGAGCAGAGAACCCCGGACAGCACCCACTGCTCCTCGAAGGCGTCAAGGGATCCAGTGGACACCGCCCAGAGGAACTCCGCCCGGATGCATGAACGGACCATGGATCGGAAACAAGCCCCACAGTCACCGGGGTCTCCATCGGCCAACCTCCTCTCCCTGGTCGTGTAGATGGCCTTTTTAGCCAGGGCAAGGAGGAGGTTGACCAGGAGGTCCCGGGACTTCGTGGGGCCACGGATAGGGAGTGCCTGTGCACCTTTAGCAGAAGGACAAGATAACTTGCAGAAGGAAAACTTACTAACGAGCTGCTGTGGCCAAGATTACTTAATGCACCTGCGCTTACGAAACTGCTACGGGGGAGGAAGGAGGAGGAGACGGGGGAGAAAGAAGAAAGAAAAAAAACTTATAAAAAGGGTCAAGCCGCTTGTGTCGGTGTGCATGATTTGAGGCGCTTGTCTCCTTGCACCGCTTTGAGATCTCAAATAAACTTTGCTTCCTTCTCCACCCGGGTGTGTGTTCATTGGCGCTTCGCACTCTGGGCACGAACCACTGTTGCTTGCCTCGGGCACCCTCTGTGTCAGCAACAGAAGGCAGCACCCTGCCCCCTGCTGGAACGGCTGCTCCCCAGTCCCCTCGCAGAGCCGGGGAGGAAACCCAGCGCCCCGCCCCAGCAGGAACGACGGCTCCCCAGTCGCATCGCGGAGCCGGGCAGTGAAGGCAGCTCCCCGCCACCAGAGGAACGGCCGCTCCCCTATCCTCTCACAGGCCTGGGGAGGGAAGGCAGCACCCCGCCCCCACTGGAACGGCCACTGCCCAGTCCCCATGCAGAGCCAAAAAGAGTCCAGCGCCCTGCTCCCGCAGGAAAGGCTGCTCCCAAGTCCACTTGCAGAGCTTGGGAGCTAACCCAGTGCCCCACCCCCGCCCGAACGGCCCCTCCCCAGGCCCCTCGCAGAGCTGGGGAGGGAAGGCAGTGCCCCAACCGCGCTGGAACGGCCACTCTCTAGTTCCCTGGCAGAGCTGGGGAGAAAAGGCAGTGACCCACCCCCTCAGGAACAGCTGCTCCTCTGTCCCATCGGAGATCTGGGGAGGGAACCCAGCACCCCGCCCCCGCTGGACCAGCCACTCCCCAGTCCCCTGTCAGAGCTGGGAAGGGAACCCAGAGCCCTTCCCCCGCTGCAATGGCCGCATCCCAGTACCCTCCCAGAACTGGGGAGGGAACCCAGTGCCCTGCCCCCGCAGGGACTGCCGCTCCCCAGTCCCCTATCAGAGCTGGGGAGGGAATCCAGCAACCCGTCCCCGCTGGAGCGGAAGCTTCCTAGACTCCTCGCAGAGTTGGGGAGGGAAAGTTGTGTCTCGCCCCCGCTGGAAGAGATGGGAGGGGAACCCAGCGCCCCTCCCCCACTGGAACGGGCTGTCATGGTGTAACTCCCCACTCTGAACCTTAGCGTCCAAAAGATGGGGTACCAGCATGAATTCCTCTAAGCTCAATTACCAGCTTAGTACTTGTAGCACTGCCACCAACCAGGAATTCCAGTGCCTGGTACTCTCTGATCCCCCCAAAACCTTGCCTGGGGACCCCCAAGACCCAGACCCTCTGGATCTTAACACAAGGAAAGTAAACCCTTTCCTTCACCGTTACCTCTCCCAGACTTCCCCTCCCTGGGTTACCCTGGAAGATCACTGTGATTCAAACTCCTTGAATCACAAAACAGAGAGGAAAATTCACCTTCCCCCCTCCTAGACTCTCCCTGAGAGAGAAAGTAATCCTAACACAGAAAGAAATTAATCTCTCTCCCCCCCTTCTCTCCTTTCTCCCCACCAATTCCCTGGTGGATCCACACCCCGTCCCCTGGGGTCTCACACCAGAATAAAAAAACAATCAGGTTCTTAAACAAGAAACTTTTAATTAAAGAAAGAAAAACAGTAAAAATTATCTTTGTAAATTTAAGATGGAATATGTTACAGGATCTTTCAGCTATAGACACTGGGAATACCCTCCCAGCCTAAGTATACAAGTACAAATTAAAATCCTTTCAGCAAAATACAAATTTGAACTCCTTCCAGCCAAATACACATTTGCAAATAAAGAAAACAAATATAAGCCTAACTTGCTTTATCTGCCTAGTACTTACTATTCTAACCTTATAAGAGTCTGTACTGGAGAGATTGGAGAGAAACCTGGTTGCACGTCTGATCCCTCTGAGCCCCCAGAGTGAACAAGAACCAAACACTAACAGCACACACAAACTTCCCTCCCTCAAGATTTTAAAGTATCCTATCCCCTGATTGGTCCTCTGGTCAGATGACAGCCAGGCTCACTGTTCTTGTTAATCCTTTCCAGGCAAAAGAGATACAAAGCAGTTTTGTTCTATTAACTCTTACTTATCTGTTTATGACACGGGCGCTCCCCAGTCCATTGGCAGATCTGGGGAGGGAATCCAGTGCCCTACCCCTGCATCAACGGCCGCTCCCCAGTTCCCTCCCAGAGCTGGGGAGGGAATGTAGTGCCCCGCACCCGGAGGAACAGCTGCTCTTCAGTCCCCTGGCAAAGATGGTGCGGGAACCCAGCACCCCTCCCTTCCTGAAACGGCTGCTCTCTAGTCCCCTGGCAGAGCTGGGGAGGTAATCCAGCGCCCCGTCCCCGCTGGCACGACCTCTCCCCAGTCAGCTGGCAGAGATGGGAGGGGAACCCCGCGCCCCTCCCCCACTGTAACGGCTGCTCCCCAGTCCATTGGTAGAGCTCGGGAGGGATCCCAGTGCCCCGAGCCCACTGGAACGGCCGCTGTTCAGTCCATTGGCAGATCTGGGGAGGGAACCCAGCACACCACCCCTGCATTAACGGCCGCTCCCCAGTTCTCTCCTAGAGCTGGGGAGGGAATGTAGTGCCCTGCCCCCAGAGGAGCGGCCGCTCTTCAGTCCCCTGGCAAAGATGGTGCGGGAACCCAGCGCCCCTCCCTTGCTGAAACGGCTGCTCCCCAGTTCCCTCGCAGAGCTGGGGAGGGAACACAGAGCCCCGCCCCCTCTGGAGCCACCACACCCCAGGCTCCTCCCAGAGGTGGGAGAGAAGACAGCACCCAGCCCCCACTCGAACAGCCACTCCCCAGGCCCCTCCCAGAACTGAAAAGCGAAGCTGGTGCCCCGCCCTCTCTGGAACCACCACTCCCCACCCGGAGCTGGGGAGGGAAGCCAGTGCCCCACCTGTGATGTTATGAGTATAATATAATAACTAACTGAAAGGGGACAGGGCCAGAAAGAGTTAATTAACTCACCTCACCGACTGACCTGACTCATGGGTGAAGCTTAAGGACTGATAAGCAAGATCTGTAAATGAACAGAGCTTTGAAATGCAGTCTGTATTGTTGGAGGTAGATGGGCAGATGTTTGCTCAGCTCTTGGGATGTCAGTAAACAGGTCTTGTCTATTGCTATAGTTTTAATTCAAAGATCAAAAAGGGAATATTAGCATTTAAGATCATACTTGAGTGAATTAGTATTATTGTCTATATGTCTCTTTTGAAGGTTGTAGTAACCTGTATCTGAACTGTTTAATGGATAAATTACTTTGTGCTAATTGCCAGGATGTTTGGGAGAAGGAGTTAAGCCTATTGTTTTCTCAGGCCGAAAGGCTGCTGGAAATGTATAAGAAGCCTGGGACACGATCCTTCTCATCTCAGATCTGCTTTGGGTTTCAAGAGTGGGAAACCTTAAGTCATGAGGATTGAGATTCCCCAGTCATTGACTGGAGCCACCCTGAATATGGAAATTGGACTATAACCTATGGACTATTTCTAAAAGGACTTTTGGCAACTACAAGCTGTGATAAGGCACCTCCTCAGTCTCTGCTGCTTTCAGCCCTGGTGAGACAGGCTCGGATAATGCAGTCCCTCTTGGGACACAAGGGAAGTTTGCTTCCCATATTTCCACTAGTCCTGGTTAGTGAATTCTTACCTCCCTTATGGGAGAAAGTACTGCCTCTCCTCCTGGATTGTCTCACTGTTTTTCTACTCCTGGCGGCTCGGCTCGGCTGGGCTTCACCTCACCTCACACAGGGAAGGGTTTAAAAAGGTCTCAGGCAGCCCCAAGTTGGAATCAGCTGGTCCCAATTAACCTCAGGTAGCTCCCCCCTCAGCTGATTCTAATTTACTACCTTGGTAACCTTTCCCAGCTGAACCTGATTGACCTGTGGTTGCCTCTCAGTTGATAAGGAGGAGGGCCTTTTAACCTTCTGGTACTGATTCCTACCCCTCCCTTGCAGCTATCTGTCCTGAGTTTATCACAAAGCTCACCTCTACTATGTATCTAAATCTCAAGAATTGAATTCAAGTCTGTATGTATATTGATCTTTTAACCAACATTCTCTTTTCTTTTCTAATAAATTTTAGCTTAGTTAATAAGAATTGGCTATAGCGTGTATTTTGGGTAAGATCTAAGTTATAATTGAACCTGGGTTTGTGGCTGATCCTTTGGGATTGGAAGAACCTTTTCTTTTATATGATGAAGGAAGATTTTCAGGAATCATCATCATATCTGACAGGTGTGTCTGGACGGAGGCCTGAGGCTGGGCACTTTAAGGGAACTGCATGGTCTGGACTTCTAAGTAACCAGTGAGGTACTATAGAAGCTGTTTTGTGCTGGCTTGGTAAATCTAAGTATTGGAATAACCACCAGCCTTTGGGGTTTGTCTGCCCCATTTTGTTTGCAGTTCACCCTGATTGAGTGACCTCAGCTGGCTCCCACAGGCAGCACCATCACAGAGGCGTAGTCGTGCAAGGATCCACAGAACCAGGTCAATTAGGCTTTGGGTCAGAACCCCACGCTATCCAAATTTGAAAATTGGGATTGAGAGTTTGGTTGGTTAAAGATCAGTGACCATGAGCCAGAAAGCATCTGCAAAAGCAATGAAACTGCAAGCCCTGATGGACGGCCTGCAGTTTGAATATGAGCAAAAACTGGCAGAAATTCAAATGGAAGAGAAGCAAGCCTTGGCCAAGCTGGAGAAGGAAGCTGCTGAAAGAAAGGAGGAGGCTGATGAGAGAGAAGAAAAAGCTCGTAAGGGGCGTCTGGAATTACTGGCTGCCGAGGAGAAAGCTCGACAGAGGCAACAAGACCTGGAACAGGAGACTCACAAGATGCAACATGAAACTGCCAGACTTCAGCTCCAAGTCAAAGAAGCAAGGAAAGAACAGCAGAAACTGTATCCTCATGAAAATCCAGCTTATAACTATGTTGATATATGGTATTACTGGGATCAGTTTTCTGTGTTTAACCAGTTTTGCTATGGCCGGGGAGAGGGGGAGTCTAACCTGGTTGGTAATAGCTGTTTGTCTATTCAAGAAAGCAGTGTGTCTGGGAATGAAGTTTCTGAATGTCTGTCTAATGTCTCAGAAGTGACTCTGGAGTTAAATGAAGAGCAAAAAGATCTAATCGGGGAGGGAGACATTTCTCAGGAGCAGATTCAAGTAAATGGTCAGATGGGAGCCCTAACTGAGGAAGGAAAGGGTAGATGGGTAATGGATTGGTGGCTAGTGCAGCTTGTAAAAGTGAACCTGAAATGGGTAACTGTGATTTGCTGGAAGTAGCTCAGTGTAGTGAAAAAAGCAGCAGCTTATCTGTTGGAAGTGGCAATGTGCCTGGTAGAGAAGGTTTGGAGGAGCCTAGGCAGCCTTGTGAGCTGATGGCTTTATCTGGTCAGCAGTTTGGGAATGCAGAAATAGTGGAAAATGAGTGTCCCTATCCCTTACCTGTTTCCTGTGTGGAAAAATGTGACAGTGAAGGAAATGTGCCTGTGTCTGTCAGGGATATTGACTTGCCTGTGGAGGAAGCTACCTCAGTCTCCAAGCAGTTATCTGTGCACAGCCTTGTGTGCTGGGACAAGGGAAAGGAAATCCCAAGCTGTGTGTCTGGTGAAGGAGAATGTGTCTCTGGCTCTTCTGTGTCTGTGGAGCAGACAGAAGGTGCCTTTCAGCCTGTGATGGTTGAGAATAGTTCAGTTGTCTCAGAGTTGGTTGTAAATACAGCTAAAGCCCAGGAAGGGAATGGTCCTAAGTTTGTGTCTGCTGGGGAGAAGGCCCTGTAACTAGGTTGCATCCAGTTAGTGTCTTAGCAAAATCCCAGAGATCAGACAATTCTGGTGCTTGTAGTTTGCCAGTTGCTAATGTGTGGTTGGAAAAGGGTGTAGCAGCTCTGTCTAATCAGGGTGATACCCTAGCCAGGGCACAAGGAGAGCAGAAAGGTGATTTAATTGTGTTACCTACTGACAGTTTGACAACTTGTAGCAAGAAGGAAAAGATTCCTGAGCTTGTTCATGGCCAAGGGAAGGAGAATGCTTCCAATACTGGGCTCTGGGCCCCCTCAAAGTTGCAAGGGAGTTTAGCAAGCAAAAAAGGTAAAACCGCAATGAAGTATTACCCTGGACTCAATGGCATTTCTCCATTGGTCTGTCTGCTTTGGGGCAGGGACAATAACACGTTCTGCTACATTCGTTATTTCAAAGGGCGGTTTAGGATTTTCATTCTCATACACTGTGCACAAAGCAGGACTAACACTCAGTGTAACCTAAATGAGCAGCCCACAGATCTGCCAGCCACAAAGAGCATTTGGTGTGAGAGCCCAGACCTGCCCCTGTCCCTGTCCCAGCCCAGCCTCAGCCTCAGGGCGGAGGGTCATCCACGACCTAGCAGCTGCTAACTCCTAAACTTTAGTAACTCTATTATCAGTGCCTGGAGTGTAATTTAAACCATAAGAAAAACCACACTGGGCTAGACCAAAGGACCATCTAGCTCTGAATCTTGTAATTCTGACAGCAGCCAAGAGCAGGTGCCCCAAAAGCCACTCAACAAGGCACCACTGAGAGTTATTACCCTGCCCCAAAATCAGACAGACCAATGGAGAACTGACATGAGTCCAGGGTAATACGTCACTGCAGTTTTACCATTTCCACTTGCTAAACTCCCTCCCAACCTTCTGGGCTCCTAGAGCAGGGTACTGAACCTGAGCCCAGACACGCACACTGCAACTTTACAGCCCAAGCCACATGACCCTGATTACTCCAACACAGGCCTGCCCTGGGTGTTTCATTGCACTGGAGACGTACCCTAACATTATGTCTACACTGCCATTAACACACCCAGGGCAGTTCTCTCAAAGCCCAGGTCAGCTGACTCAGGCTTATGGGGCTGGGACTGCAAGACTATAAAATGACAGTGCAGACATATGGACTTGAACCCAACCTCTGAGACCCCACGAGGGGCGAGGGTTTCTGAACCCAGGCTTCAGTGTGAACACAAATATCTGCACCACAGTTTTTAGCCTCTCAACCGTAGCATAATGAGCCCAAGTCAGATGACCCAGGCCAGCATCCTGCCATCTTTATCCCAGGAGAGGTGGACTCTAAGGGTACGTTCCCATTGCAATATAAGCCCAGGAGTGACAAGGTGTGCTAAAAGCAGCACCCTGCAAGCCTCATATAGTGATGATACGTTTTGAACAAAGTCTGCCTGGTGAGGCATCATTTTAAAAATCTTGAAGTGTTCATCTATTGAACATTAATGTCTTATTGCATTCTATGAGCTCACATTGGTTTCAGAAGTTATGAAGTTTGCTCTGTGTGCATTACAGAAATATGTTATGAGGTTGTGAATTGCCCACCACCAGCCTTTCAGGTGCAAAAATGGAGGAGCCAGACTCGCTGCTGGCCATTGAAGGTATCCACACTCCCAAGGACTATTCCAGGAACCGTGTACAACGCAGACTTCTCCGAGATAGCACAGAGACAATGGACAGTGCTTGACTCATGTTGTAGCAAAGGTACTTCCTAGCAAGTGGGAAGAAACTATGAAAGGAAGTAGAGACATTATGAATTGGCCTCTCTCCCCCACAACTCAACAGCTGAAAACACATCTGGAGGACAAAGTTAAATGAGATAAATCAGAAGAGAATAAGAATAATACATTCAAACCAAAGTCCTCAAACAGACTAGTACTGGTTTTTCAGCAGAAAATTTTCAGTTTGGGGAATTTTCTTTTCCCAGTCAGACCTTGCCAAGGGAAGCAGGAGAAAATGTTTGAGTTGCCTTCTTCAGAACAGCTTGCCCTAGACATTCTAGCTGTGGGTCAGTGTCATGGCCTTGCTGAGAAATGGGGTATTTTTATAATTTGAGGAGGTCCCAGGGTATTTGGGGGAGATTATGAGGATGTTACCTTTTGAGATAAAAACTAAGAAATACAGAAGTAGAGAATTTTTTTTAGAAATCTGAGTTTTAGACATTTTATTTAAAGCCGGGGATGGGGAAGAGAGAGGGTTGTCTGAGTTTCTGAGAAGGTTTTTGTTTGCAAGAAGCATTATTGTTTGATCTGTCATTGTACCAAAGGGAGATGGTTGTCTATAAAGGAGGGGTGAAGACTAAAAGCATCCAAAGGATGGGATTTGAAACATGCGTGCAGAGTACAGTGGATTAACAGTCCATCACTTAACTTCTCAGCTACATCATCTGACCTGTGAAGAATGGACAGGAGGAGAAATCTAGGCCAGCAGTGCAGTGATAGGGACAATATGGAGTTTTTAAATACTAAGCAGAAGCAGGGGCTGAATGAGCTATGAGGTAGCTAGGTATGACCTTGCTCCTGTCTCGAAAAATAACCTTAACTGTGTGGTGGTCTATTTCATTACTTCAGGGTGGCTGAATGTACATAATATGTTTGTAGTTGGGTTGCTCTTGTTCTAGGGTACACGCACCCCTCAAATCCGAAGCAAACACTGTCATAGGCCGAGGGCTGGAGCTGATTACTTCTTGAGCTCCCTTCCACCCTGACATTTCTGTGGTTCTGGGCTTTGTCCCTTGCTCTTTGGAAGAACTCCTCATAAACATCCCCTGGCCTACCTGGTTATCCTCCTTCCCATCCCTCTGTACAACTCCCTTGTTCTATGAAGCCTAGAAAGACATGCCAATGGTTAGGCAGGTTGTGTGCTGAGATCACTATCAGGATGACAGATGATGTCTTATTGTTTCCTTGTGCTCTCTCTGTCCTTATTCAGGCCATTGCACCTATATTCCCCCTCTGTGGTCAGCAAGGGCACCCATTCTCAGACTGTCCAGCTGGCACCTCTCTTGGTAGAACCCACATCTCTCTGCCTCCTAGCTGTAGTATCTCCAGGCTGTACTGCTCCCTGCCTACAGTGTGAATTCCCCACTAAGGCAGATCCTCTCCCTCAGCAGGCCTGCTTGGCCTTTCTTCCTCAGAGCTAGGGAGCAGCGAACTGCCCCTAGTTAAGGTACGATACAGCCCATGGCAGCAAACAGTGATTCTCAAGGTAAAGGCGTTACAGAGAGAACATATTAAACAATAAAAGAACCTATATGCCTGCTAACCAGAGATCACCCCAATGGTTGGGAGGGGCGTGGGGAGTGGCGGTTCGAGATGGGGGGCGGGGGCTGGGTTCCCTCCCCAGCTCTGGGATGGGCCTGGGCAGTAGCGGTTCCATCAGGGGCGGGGGGCTGTCTTCCCTCCCAGCTGTGGGAGGGGCCTTGGGACTGGCAACTCCAGCGGGGGAGGGGCTCTTGTTTCCATCCTCAGCTCTGGGAGGGGCCTGGGAAGTGGCAGATCGAGTGGGGGGGGGGGAGCTGGCTTCCTCTCGGCTCTGAGAGTTCTGGGGAGGGTCGCATGGAGCGGGGGCGGGAGGATTGGTTCTCTCGCCAGCTCTGGGAGGCCAGTGGGAGCGGTGGTTAGAGTGGGGAGAGGCGCTAGCTTCCCTCCCCACCTCTGGGAGGGCCCAGGGAGTGGCGGTTCCAGCGGGGGTGGGGCACTGCCTTCCCTCCCCAGCTATGGGAGGGGCCTGGGGAGTAGCGTTCAAGAGGGGCAGGGCACTGGCTTCCCTCCACAGCTCTGGGAGGGGCCTCGGGGTGGTGTTTCCAGCGGGGTGTGGGGCACTGCCTTCCCTCCCCAGCTATGGGAGGGGCCCAGGGAGTGGCGGTTCCAGCGGGGGTGGGGCGCTGCCTTCTCTTTCCAGCTCTGGGAGGGGAGTGGCGGTTCCAGCGGGGGCAGGGCTGTGAGTAATGAGTGTACTATAAAATCTCAGTGAAAGGTGACAGGGCCAGAAAGAGTTAATTAACTCACCTCACCGACTGACCTGACCACGGGTGAACATTACGGACTGGTTAGGAAGATCTGTAAATGAACAGAGCTTTGAAATGCAAGTCTGCATTGTTGCAGGTAGAAGGAGAGGTGTTTGGTCAGGTCTTGTGATGTAAGCAAACGAGTCTTGTCTATTGCTATAGTTTTAATTGAAGGATCAAAAAAGAGAATATTAGCATCTATGATAATACTCAAGTTAAATAGTATTATTGTCTATATGTCTCTTTGACGGTTGTGTAACCTGTATCTGAACTGTTTAATGGATAAATGACTCTGTGCTAATTGCCAGGATGTTTGGGAGAAGGAGTTAAGCCTATTGTTTCTCAGGCCGAAAGGCTGCTGGAAATGTATAAGAAGCCTGGGACACAATCCTTCTCATCTCAGATCTGCTTTGGGTTTCAAGAGGGGGAGCCACCATGAATATGGAAATTGGGTATAACCTATAGACAATTTCTAAAAGGACTATTGGCAACTACAAGCTCACCTCTGCTATACATCTGAAACTCAAGAATTAAATTCAAGTCTGTCTGATATGGATCTTTTAACAACACTTTCTATTTGTTTAATAAATTTTAGCTTAGTTAATGAGAATTGGCTGTGGCGTGTATTTTGAGTAAGATCTAAGTTATAATTGAACTGGGTATCTGGCTGATCCTTTGAATCAGAAGAACCTTTTCTTTTATATGATGAAGTCAGATTTTCAGGAATCATCATCATATCCCAAAGGTGTGTCTGGACGGAGGCCTGAGGCTGGACACTTTAAGGGAAGTATGTGATATAAACTTTTTAAGTAACCAGTGAGGACTATAGAAGCTGTTGTGTGCTGGGTGGTAAATCTAAGTATCGGAATAAACCACCAGCATTTGGGATTTGTCTGCCCTGTTTTGTAAGCAGTTCACCTGATTGAGAGACCTCACCTGG
>NW_026114609.1:2662307-2780802 GCF_025201925.1 Gopherus flavomarginatus | reverse complement strand
GAAGTGGGTATTCACCCACGAAAGCTCATGCTCCAATATGTCTGTTAGTCTATAAGGTGCCACAGGAATCTTTGCTCCTTAAGATCTGTTTCTTTATCTGGTGGTGATGGGCACTATCGGGACAGGAGCGTCATCCTAACCGCCCAACCCCACCTTAGTTCAGTGTGACAGGTTTGGGAGGTGAGGATGTGACCGTTCGCTTCCCAGCATATGGCTGCCCCTGCTACTTAGCCAAAGGCCTTAGCCTACGAACAAGGGCTCAGACTCTCCTAGGGAGAGAAGGCCCAGACACAGGCAGACTGGGATTTTGGTTCTTTGCTTTATACCCCTGTCACTGGGTAAGTGATAAAAATACACCTAAGTTCTTAAAGTCTAGGCCTGTATAGGCAGCCTGAATATCTCTATTCTAACAGCCATCGGTCCCTGTGGAAAAATGATCTATTCAGGGTTGTTCCTAGACATTTTGGTTCCCTACACAGCACCCCCGTCCCCCAGCCCGAGCTGGCAGAGCGAAGCAGGCTGGGGCCAGGTCACTCCACTTCCTGCCGCCCGGTAATTGCAGGGCAGGCCCGACCCCACACTCACGGGGCAGCGGGAAGTGGCGTGATCCCGCCCCAGACTGCTGCACTCTGCCATCAGCCTTGGAACTTGGGGGGGGTGGGTGGAAATGCCCCCCAGCACTCACCAGTGGCATGGCTGGGAGCTGGTGGAGCAGAGCAGGCTGGGGCCAGGTCGTTCCACTTCCCTCCGCCCAGTGAGTGCAGGGTGCACCTGATCCCTCCTGCAGTCCACTGGGATGTAGCTCAGGGGAAGGGGTGGAGTGGGGGGGGGAATGGAGTGGAGCAGGGGTGGGAAGAGGTGGCATGGGGCAGAGCAGGGGTGGGGGCTTTGTGGAAGAGGTGGAGCAGGGGCAGCTTTCCTGGCTGGCTCAGACAGCTGGGGGATCGGGCTGGCTGCTGGAGCAGTACGGAGCTGCGTAGGGCACCGGGAAAAATGGGGCAATTTGGTGCCTCCACATCCCTTAACCGGGCAGTGTCCCTGTAGTGTGTGCTGTCTTCATAGGTCCTTTCTCAGTCTTTCTCACCCTCTTGTCTTGAGTCTCCTGTGTTTCTGCTTTCAAACACAGACTAACTCTGGCTGTTCATGAGAGGGGAGGACCATGCCTATGTGTGGCCAGCAGACAGCGACAAAGACCCCCAGCCAGCCTGCTCCCTGCCATGCCAAACACCCACTGCAGGCCACCCTCAGACCAGCATGCGGGGCGGCTGCTGATGCTCTGTGGCCAACATCAGGAGATGGTAGGAAGGCAGGGCCAGCCCCCTGGTGTGGCCTCTGTCTGTTCCCACTCAAGGTGCTCACTTTTGCAGTGGGGCAGGAGATTTTACCCCAAGAGGCTTTTCCCCAGCTGGCGAGAAGCAGAGAAACACCCAGGATCCGAAGGTGCTACTTAACAAACCCCCTCAAGCACAGGGACAGGCGCACATTTGGAAGAGGGAAACTGCTCTACACACTAGCCCGGGCAGCCGCCCATTTTCTTTGCCAAGTCAGGAAGGGCAAAGGCTAGACTGGAAGCACCTGGGGCTCCTGCCCCAGCCTTTGTGACGCCCAACCCCCAACTCCTTCCTGGGGCTCTAGCTGAAGCCAGAGTATTGGCCTGAGCAGCCAAGAAGAGGTTCCAGCCCTGAAGGGAGCAGGACTTTCAGCACAATGGTAAAAGGGCACAAGCACAACTACGAAGGGACTCAACCCCTCAATCGCCTGATCTGAAGTCAGATGCCTTATCCATTAGGCCATGTGGTCACATGAGAAAAGGCTCTCCAGGCATTTCTTTGGAAAAGACAGACACTGATGCACCCGACAAAGTGGGGATTCACCCACGAAAGCTCATGCTTCAGTACGTCTGTCAGTCTATAAGGTGCCACACGATTCTTTGCTGATTTTGCAGACACTGTGTTTCTCAGGTCAGCTACTGAGGGGGGCCGAGACTCTCTGAGCACAAGAAGTGGAGTTCCCAGTGAGATGTGAGACTTAATTCTCTGGAGCCGGGTGCAGGGCTTTGGCAGGGACGCTCAGGCATGCGGGATTGTGGTGCAGCGGACGGACCAGCTGTCTAGGTGAGGAGATTTAATCTCACGGAAGAGGAGGAGGAGGAATCCTGCTGATAGGCAGTGGCCAGGGCCGGTGCAACCACTAGGCGAACTAGTCAGACGCCTATGGTGCCAAGTGGTTGGGGGAACCAAAAAGTGCACTCAGGGGAGGCAGTGGAGTGGAGGTGAGCTGGGGCAGGGGACTGGCGGGGGTGCAGGGAGAGGGCTGTCTGCAGCAAGTAACGGAGGGGTGTGTGTGCAGGGGAACCACTCCCTGCCCAGCTCACCTCTGCTCCGTCTTCTACCCTGAGCACGCCGCCCCCACTCTAATTCTCCTCCCCTCCCAGGCTTGCCGCACTAAACAGCTGATTGGCACAGCAAGCCTGGGAGTCGGGAGAAGTGGAGCAGTGCTGGAGTGCTCAGGGCAGAAGGTGGAGTGGAGGTGAGCTGGGGTGGGGAGCTGCTGCAGCGGGGGCTGCCCAGCTTTTCCCCATGGCCCCGGCCCCTGCTCCGCCCCAGCCTCCCCCCGCCTACATTCACTGTATGGTAAGTGGAGTGACCCAGCCCCAGCCTGGTCCACTCCTCTGGCTCCCAGCCACACTGCCGGCGAGTGCTGTGGGGTGGTTTCCTCCCTCCCCTCAAGCTTAGGAGCCAGGAAAGCAGAGCAGGCTGGGGCCCCAGGCCTCCATGGGGGGAAGCAGAAGGGGGCTGGCCTCAGGCCACCGTGGGACCAGGGGGGCTGGCTACTTCTTGTGGGAAGTGGAGTGACCCAGCCCCAGGCTGCTCTGCTCCCCTAGCTCCCAGGCTTGTGTTGGTGTTGGCTGGATTTGTGCGGGTGATTGTGTATATTAGCAATTGTGTGTGTGTGGCTGGATTCATGCATGTGTTTGTTTGCAGTTGCGTGTATGTGCATACTCTGCTGCCCTCTGCCGATGCGACAACTGTTCGTCCGTATGTTACAGCCCCCATACTGTCGACCCTGATGGTGATTTCCCCATCTTACAATGTCTGGTTGGCCTGACCCTTCTCTCCTCTGCAGAGTGTGGCAGGGGCTGCAGCTCACCCCCTGTGGGGCAGGAGTGCCAAGGTGTGGGGTGCTGGGCTCCAATGCACCTGGAGAGCAGCTCAGGTGAGGCGGGGCAGGGTGTGTGGTGTCCGTTCTGTGTTGCCTGGTGCTGGGCCGTTGCACAATCCCCAGCCACGCCACACAGCGTGCCCCGAGAAGGAGTGGGGGGCCAAGCAGATGATCCAGCATGAGGGGATCATTCTCATTCGTAGCTGTCCAGCTGTGTGGGGCAGGAGGTCCTTGTATTTGGAGCAGTGGGAATGAACTGTGTGCAGTTGTGTCTCTGAGCACAATTGTGAATATTATGGTGTGTGGGAGGGGGTGATTGTGAGTGAGGCTGGTAGTGTGATTGTTTCTCTCTTTGGGGGTTGGGCTAGCATGTCCCTCTGGGTGTGTTGTGTGTGAATGTTCTTGGGATTGTGTGAGTCCCTTTGTGTGTGTGTGTGTGTCACTTGCTACAAAGTACAAAATCCTGCAAAGCCATTTCTTACTGGTTAGCCCAGCAACACACTGATACAAACAGTGTCACAGACTCACACACACACACGCACAGAGCAGGGCTCAGCCCCTCCAGCAGAGAGCAGCAGGGACACATACGTCTCCCCTGGCCCAGCTTGGACAATTTCTCATCATGACTCGGCAGTGCTGGTGCCCCCACAAGGGGTGGGCAGTGACCGGGCAGGGGGGGCAGATGTGCTGGATCTGTAAAAGCAGCAAAGAATCCTGTGGCACCTTATAGACCAACAGACGATTTGGAGCATGAGCTTTTGTGGGTGAATCCCCACTTCGTTGGCTAGATTCAGAAGGAAGCACTTTGGGAAAATCAGTCAAGGCTCTTAGCAGAGCGGGGACACGGACCCAATGACCCCTGGTACCACCCTGGGAGGGCAGTGGGGTTTAGTGGTCAGAGCAGGGAGGGGGCTGGGCACCAGGACCCCTAGGTTCTATCCTTGGCTCTGGAAGTGGAAGGGGTCTAGAGCAGGGGGACTAGGATACAGGACTCCTGGGATCCATAGAGGAGACTGTTTTTCCCTGTGCTTCCCTCCCTAAAGAGCCCAGCCCAGCCCCCTAGTGCAGACTGAGCAGGAGTGGGGGGAGTTGTTCTCCCATTTTGGAGTTATGATTCATACCCTTCCCCCAGGGACTGTGACATCACAGAATCTGCCCCCCCAACACAGAGAAAACTAGTGGGGTTAGGAGGGTTCTAGCTGCAGACGTCCCTTGTCATTGCAAGAAGCCCCCAAACCTACTTGCACCCACAAAACACCCTCTCAGGGTATACGCCTCCTGCTAGGACAGGACCTCTTGCTCCCACCCCTTCTCTTATCACCACAAGCTGCTCCCAGCCAAGCACCACACCCCATTAACACACCTTTTGTCAGTACATAGCTCAGTGGCAATCACTGCCCCGAAGTGACTCCGGTGCAGGCACTCACCACATGAACTCCCCACACCGGATTCTGTCCACACACAGAGAATTCTCTCTGCCCGGCTCCTTCGGTTCTTCTCGCTGCTCCCTGTACTGCCTCCAGACATTGCTCATCTGCATAACCCCGCCCATGGACACGTGACACCTTCTGTCCTGCTGTTTTCAAGTGAGTGAGTTGCCCTTGGGGAGTGAGCAGGTCACAGCACGTCACAGCCCCAGCGCACGTCACAGCCCCAGCCAGGGCCGGCTCCAGGCACCAGCTCAGCAAGCAGGTGCTTGGGGCGGCCAAGGGGAAGGGGCGGCACGTTGGGCTCTTTGGCAGCAATTTGGAGGCGGGTCCCTCGGTCCCTCTCGGAGGGAAGGACCTGCCACCGAGTTGCCGCTGAAGAAAAAGGCAGCGCAGTGGAGCTGCCGTCGATTGCGATCGTGGGTTCTTTTTTTTTCCCTGCCACCTGGGGCGGTAAAAACCCATTAGCCAGCCCTGATCACAGTACACGTCACAGCCCCAACACACGTCATGGCACGTCACAGCCTGGGGCAGGGAGATATTGGGGGAGGGGATGGGGGAGAATGGGGGAGGAGACCCGTAGGGGTAGGGGATATTGGGGTCAGGAGGAGAGGAGAGGGGGTTGGCAGAGACCCAGGTTAGGGTGCAGGGAAAATGGTGTGGAGTGGAGGGAGCTGGGGGACAGAAGAGACATGTGTGGAGTGGTGAAATGTTGGTCCAGGGAAACTGAGTCACTCCCAGGACATGCTGTGCAGGGGGAAGCACAGGGGCAGAGAGAGAGACCCAGCCCCACAGAGCCCAAGAGGATATTGGGGGCAGGGGAGGGGATGGAGGGATGAGAGACCCAGAGCCATAGACCTCCCCTGGCTCCCAAGCTTTGGGGGGAGGGGGGAACTGCCCCACAGCACTCGCCA
Organism: Gopherus flavomarginatus; assembly: GCF_025201925.1. Classification (NCBI taxonomy): domain Eukaryota; kingdom Metazoa; phylum Chordata; order Testudines; family Testudinidae; genus Gopherus; species Gopherus flavomarginatus. The sequence continues at coordinate 2,775,299 of NW_026114609.1, read as the reverse complement.
GTGGCGTGGCTGGGAATCAGGGGAGTGGACCAGGCTGGGGCTGGGTCACTTCACTTACCATGCAGTGAGTGCAGGGCAGGGGGGTGGGTCAGGGGCGGAGCAGGGACGGGAGCCATGAGGAAGAGCCATTCAGCGCCTCCTGCAGCAGCTCCCAACCCCAGCTCACCTCCACTCTGCCTTCTCCCCTGAGCACGCCAGAGCTGCTCCACTTCTCTCGCCTCCCAGGCTTGCGATGCCAATCAGCAGTTTAGTGCAGCAGGCCTAGGAGGGGAGGAGAATTAGAGCGGGGGCGGCGTGCTCAGGGGAGAAGACGGAGCAGAGGTGAGCTGGGACAGGGAGCAGTTCCCCTGCACGCCCCTGCCCCCATTACTTGCTGCAGGCAGCCCTCCCCCCAGCCCCCTGCCCCAGCTCACCTCCACTCCACAGCCTCCCCTGAGTGCGCTTTTTGGTGCCCCCAACCACTTGGCACCATAGGCGGCCGACTAGTTCACCTAGCGGTTGCACAGGCCCTAGACACTGCCTGTCAGCAGGATTTCTCCTCCTCCTCAGTGAGACTAAATCTCTGCACCTAGACAGCCGGTCCATCTGCTGCACCACAATCCCTCATGCCTGAGACTCCCTGCCAAAGCCCTGCACTTGGCTCCAGATAATTTAAGTCTCACATCTCACTGGGAACTCCACTTATTGTGCCCAGAGAGTCTCGGCCCCCCTCAGTAACTGACCTGAGAAACACAGTTTCTGCATAAGCAGCAAAGAGTCGTGTGGCACCTTATAGACTGACAGACGTACTGGAGCATGAGCTTTCGTTGGTGAATCCCCACTGTGTCGGATGTCTCAGTGTCTGTCTTTTCCAAAGAAGTGCCGGGAGGGCCTTTTCTTATGTGGCCTAATGGATAAGGCTTCTTACATCAGATCAAGCGATTGCAGGTTCAAGTCCCTTCATGGTTGTGCTGGTGCACTTTTACCTTCGTGCTGAAAGTCCTGCTCCCTTCAGGGCTGGAACCTCTTCTTGGCTGCTCAGGCCAATGCTCTGCCTTCAGCTAGAGCCCTAGGAAGGAGTTGGGGGATGGGTGTCACAAAGGCGGTGGCAGGAGCCCCTGTTGCTTCCAGTCTAGCCTTTGCCCTTCCTGACTTGGCAAAGAAAATGGGCGGCTGCCCGGGCTAGCATGTGGAGCAGTTTCCCTCTTCCAAATGTTCACCTGTCCCTGTGCTTGAGGGGGCTTGGTGAATAGCACCTTGGGAGTCTGGGAGTTTCTCTGCTTCTCACCAGCTGGGGAAAAGCCTTTTGGGGTAAAATCTCCTGCCCCATGGCAAAAGTGAGCACCTTGAGTGGAAACAGTAAGAGGCCCCACTGGGGGGGCTGGCCCTGCTTTCCTACCATCTTCGATAATGGCCACAGAGCATCAGTAGTCGCCCCGCATGCTGGTCTGCAGGTGGCCTTCAGGGATGTTTGGCATGGCAGGGAGCAGACTGGCTGAGTGTTTTGGTGCCTGTCTGAAGGCCACACAGAGGCATGGTCCTGCTCTCCTCCTGCTCTGACCTTGGTTGTTGTGTGGCTTTTAAGCCTTTCCTTGGAGCCGTCAGCACCAGCCGCCTCTGCTCTAGGTGCCCAGAGGAGGAGAGGTGTGCTGGGCTCCAGCCTGGGAAGCCTGGCCCTGGCACTCCTTCCTTGAAATGCCATGTGGGCAAGAGGAAGAGTTGAAGCTACAGGGACCAAAGTTGTGGACGTCAGGTGAAGCAGCAAGAAACCCAACCATCAGGTCAACCCGCAGGAATCTCTAGCCAGACTGTAAAGTTCTAGGACCCCACCCTATAGCGGCCAGCTGGACCAAAGACCTATCTCCAGTGGGCATCAGTGATCCAGGAGGAGGAGGAAAAAAACCTCACTGAAGTTCACACAGGTAGAGGGTAACCATACACATTGAGCTCCAAGGCTTTGCAGCAAACCACAATATCGCCAGGAGATCCTACTGAGATTTGAACTCAAACTCGAGGATTCAAAGTCCTGAGTGCTGCCTCTTACACCATAGAGCCTGCTGCTAGAGTCTGCTTCTAGACCCCTGTGTCTCTCAGCTGACTGGTTTGCACTCTGCACTTATTGCTTCCCACCAGCGGCTTCCTCTCGCAGGACACTCTCTCCTCCTCCAGTGACAGTTGTCCTGCACTATGGGATCCGTGGGTCCTGCCCTGAGTCCCCACATCCCCCTGCTTGGTCTCCATTCCCTGCAGGCTGCACAAATGTCAGGGGAGGCAGCTCCTCCCTTCACTCGGAGCTCCCCCTCATATTGGCCAGCTGCAGCCTCATCTCCTGGAACTCGGACAGCTGTCACTTGATCCGGTTGTACAGTCACAGGATGACTGGCTCCCCAGCCTGGATGCTCTTGTGGAAATCCCACAGGCAACACTGCAGAACTTGGCACCATTAGTCTCTTTGATATTGCGGTGTTTGCCTGACCGCTGGAACAAAGCCGCCAACTCCTCCCTCACCGACTCCCGTCAATCCCTCTGGTTGCCATAGAACCCTCTGATGCTTTCCCGTTCTGCCAACAACACCGGGACTCACCCCCCTGCTCCTTTATCTTGCAAGCTCTGGATGTTCAGCTTCCAATATCCTCTGCCCGGGGTCGGTTACAGGGGCAGCTCCAGGCACCAGCGCAGCAAGCTCGTTCCTGGGATGGCAAGCTGTGGGGAATGGCCTGCCGGTCACTGTGAGGGTGGCAGTCAGGCTGCCTTCAGCAGCATGCCTGCAGGAGGTCCTCTGGTAATGCGGATTAGGTGACATGCCTGCAGGAGGTCCTCTGGTAATGCGGATTAGGTGACATGCTTGCAGGAGGTCCTCTGGTAATGCGGATTAGGTGGCATGCCTGGGGGAGCTCTGCCAGTCCCGTGGTTCAGTGGCAATTTGGCAGCGGGTACACCGAAGGTGCAGGACCGGTAGACCTCCTGTAGGCATGCCACCGAATCCGCGTTACCAGAGGACCTCCCGCAGGCATGCCATCGAAGGCTGCCTGAATGCCGTGCTTGGAGTGGCAAAATACATAGAGCCGCCCCTGGTCAGGGAATTGTCCACACTGAGCACATGGTGAAAGTAGCGTGATCCGAACAGTCCATAGGCACCACCCTGCACTAGGCTGTCGACGTGCTCTCCTTCGCGTAAATCCGGTCAGTGCGACTCCTGGCCCGTCCCCGCAGAAAGGTGAACCCCCTCTGGGGCTGGTGTGAGCTCCTCCGACCTCACTACAGACCTGCGCCAAGTAGTGCTCAGTGTAAAAATGTTTCCTCTGACAGTCAGGAAAACAGGACCAGCGGTCCTCAGGCCAGCTGACACAATTCAAATCCCCCCAACACCAAACAGTCCAGAGGAAAGGAGCCAGTTCCTTCCACTGATCTTTCCATTCATGTCTTAACTGGGGACCATACACACTAATATAGCTGCAACCAGTGCTGCAGAGCACAAAGCCCACCAGTAATGCTCTCCCTGGTCGGAGCTCCAGCCCCTTCTGTACTCACACCGCGAATGTGAAGAACAAGACTCCAACCCCATCATTCTTCCCTGGCCTGGAGGACCAGAGAGATGGGCCTTCTTGCAATCACCCTCTGCCCATCAATCTACCCTAAACTCATGAATGTGCATTTTCCCAACACCCACCATGTCCAAGTCCAGCTTCTCTAAGGCACTGAACATCAAGCGCCTCCTCCTGGGCCCCCAAATCCCTTCCACCTTTCACACAGCTGTTTTCACAGATGAAAGGTAGAGGGGAAAAAAGAGGTTCTCCTTGTGCACAGATTTTGAGAGCTTTTCCTCCTGATCAGCAAGTGGATTAAGCACATCTTCAGGGGGGTTTGGCATGGCAGGGAGCAGGCTGGCCGGGTGTCTTTGTGGCTGTCTGCTGGCTACGCATAGGCATGGTCCTCCCCTCCTCTGGCCGTGACCTCAGTTGCTCTGTAGATTTGAAGCCTTTCCTTGGAGCTGTCAGCACCAGCCACCTCTGCTCTAGGTGCCCAGAGGAGGAGAGGTGTGCTGGGCTCCAGCCTGGGGCTCTTCCTCCCTCCTGCCTAGCCCTGACTATCAAGCCTGGCCCTGGCCCTGGCCCTGGCCCTCCTTTATTCAAGCACCATGTAGGCAAGATGAAAAGTGTGGCAGGAAGCACAAGGGCCAAACTTTTGGGCCCCATGTGAAGCAGCAAGAATCCCAATCACCAGATCAAACCACAGGACTGCAGGCATCAGCAACCAGGGTAGCAAGTTCTAGAGTCCCAACCAATTTTGGCCACCACAACCCAAAACCCAGCCCTAGTGGGCAAGTCACCCAGCAGGAGGGGAAAGATCTGCTCTTGTACAGCTGGAAACAAGGAAGTTGAGCACTGTGAGTCCAGGGCTTTACCACAAGCCAACACAAGGTCCCACTAAGATTTGAACTCAAAATGAATGACTCAAAGTCCTGAGCATTGCCCATTACACCATGAAACCAGCTTGAGCTGCTTTCTCCACACAATGGTGACCCTCACGGGGCTGGCTCATGTAAGGGACTGTTGGCCCCTTACTAAAACTTAGTGGGGTTTTGGTTGGCTAGTTCCCAGTCCCAACTGATGGGGGAAGGGCCAATGGGAAATCAGGACCCAGAGACTGACAGTTCCCAGGGACAATGGGGAGAGGCCAAAGCTCCAAGTTAGCTGGACTGACAAGCCAGACAGTGTAATGAGAGAGTCACCAGGCCAGGGGGTCCCATCATCTGTGTGAGCTGGAACTGCCTGGGCCAGAGCGGGGTGGAGCTAAGGAGAGAGCAGGAGCCCGAGAAGAGCCAGGGAGCAGAGCTGCACCAGCCAGGGAGAACCAGAGCAGATCTGTGCTGGGAGCCGAGCCGCAGCAGCACGAGCCATAGAAGCTGCCCAGGGAGCAGATCTGTGCTAGGAGAAGAGCTGCAGCAAGTGGAGCCAGAGGAGCAGCCCAGGGAGCTGGAGGCAGAGCCGCAGCAGCACTGGGGCTGGAGGTGGGTGCAGTGAGCAGTGTGGGAGAGCGAGGGGGACCCTAGGCAGAAGGCCCAGTGCAAGGAGATGCCACCCATCAAGAGATCCCCTACATGGGGGCTGACACTGGGAGCAAGGGGCCTGTCACCTAGAGCATGTGGCCACTGCCAGAGCAAGTGTCCAGCCTGTGGTGTCCCTGCAGCACAGCCAGGGCCTGCGAAGGAGGCCTGGGACATGTGAGGGAGAGACTGTGACCTGCCCTGACCCTCCAGAGACGCTGGTTGTGATCTCCCTGCACCAGAGAACAGGGTAACATGTTTTCCTTTAATCTTTCCTTATGTTTTACATTGATTGCTGGGTAATAAATGATGTTTGCTTGAAGCACATGCAGTGAGGAGTGTGTCAGGGAAGTGCCCAGAGTGGAGACACTGTAGTCCTGGTCAAGTGATCATGACAATATTGGGGGTCAAACAGTGATGAGCTGCCAAAATCTTAACAACCGGCTCTCTATAAATATTTCTAATTTAAGGAGGGGGAGCGGGGGAGGGACTGGGGCGGAGGGAGACATACTTGTGGGGCAAGGGGCCCCTACAGGGGCTGGGGAAAATTGCCTCCCCCCAACAGCCCTGGAGCTTGCAGCCCACCAACACACACCCCCGCCCGCTTACCTTGCCTGCAGCTCAAAGCAGCAGGACGACTCAGAAGCTCAGCTGAGCCGCCCAGCTGGTGCTGGTGACTGGTCACACTGCAGCTGGTGGGAAACAGGGGAACCTCAGCCTCCCCAGCTGGGAATCCTGAGAATAACAGGATGGTCCAGCCTGCAAACTGGAGTTCTTTGCCCATCCCCTGGTCCTTTAACAACCGGTTCTCCACGGAGGTCTAATTTTAGCAAGCAGTTCTTGGGAACTGGTGGGAACCGACTCCAGCTCCCTACTGGGCTCAAACCCCCCAGGAATCCTGGGCCCAGCCTTGTTGGGGTTGTGAGGACTCTGCCACGCATGAGAGTAGAAAGAGCCTCCTGAGGGTCAGGCAGGCCTCTGGGTAAAGGGGTGGGGGCTCAGGTCCTTTCTCTGGCCAATTGCACCAGAGTCATGTATAAATGAGGGAAGTTCCCCACAATAGCCAGATCTGAACTACCTGTACATTTGTACTCTGTCCCTTTTCCCCTTATCTCTGCTGCTCCCCCTCTGAGCTTTCTCAGCACCTGGCCCCACAGCACTTCCTGCCAGCCACAGAGTGCTTGTTCTAGGCCTGCTTCTGTGGATGTGGCCTCTCTCCTGATTCCTAAGGAAAGGAACCTTTCCAGGAAATGGCCATGAATTCTGGGAATCTGCATGTGGCTGGTGGACAGCACCAGGAATCATTTGGCTCCTGGCACACAAGGCCACTTAAAAGCTGGATGCTCAGACACGGTCTTGTACCGTGGGCCCTCAGATTAAAAGCCTGACGCTCTACCAACTGAGCTACCTAGGCCTGTTGAGACCATCTTTACCGTTCACTACAAGAGCGAACAGGTAGGCAAAAAAGAGGCAAAAAAAGTCCCCTGAACCACTCCTCTTTTTCTGCACATCCACTGCCTTTCAGCAGGATTCCTCCTGTGCCTCAGTATGACTAAATCTCCACACCTAGACAGTCAGTCTGTCCACTGCACCCCAAACCCCCATGCCTGAGCCTCCCTGCCAAAGCCCCCCACCTGGGTCCATAGAATTAAGTCTCACATGTCACTGGGAACTCTACTTCTTGTGCCCAGAGAGTCTTGGCCTCCCTCACTAGATGACCTGAGAAACACGTCTTCCTTTTCCAAAGAAGTGCTTGAAGTTGTTTTTCTTGTGTTATCATGTGGCCTAATGGATAAGGCATCTGAGTGTAGATCAGAAGATTGAGGGGATAAGTCCTTTGGTGATTGTGTTTATGCAGTTTTACTGTTGTGCTGAACATCCTGCTCCTTTCAGGGCTGGAACCTCTTCTTGGCCGCTCAGGCCAATGCTCTGGCTTCAGCTAGAGCCCCAGGAAGGAGTTGGGGGGTGAGTGTCACAAAGGCTGGACATGAGCCCCAGGTGCTTCCAGTCTAGCCTTTGCCCTTCCTGACTTGCCAAAGAAAGTGGGCAGCTACCCGGGCTAGCGTGTGCACCTGTCCCTATGCTGGGGGGTACTTGCTACATAGCGTCTTTGGAGCCTGGGTGTTTCTCTGCTTCTCACCAGCTCAGGAAAAGCCTCTTGGGGTAAAATCTCCTACCCCACTGCAAAAGTGAGCACCTTGAGTGGGACTAGTCAGAGGCCCCACCATGAGGGCTGTCCCTGCTTTCCTACCATCTTGTAATGTTGGCCACAGAGCATCAGCAGCCGCCCTGCATGCTGGTGATCTTCAGTGGGTGTTTGGCATGGCAGGGAGCAGCCTGGCTGGGTGTTTTTGTGCCTGTCTGAAGGCCACACATAGGCATGGTCCTGCCCTCCTCTAGCCCTGACCTCAGCTGCTCTGTGGCTTTTAAGCCTTCACTTGGAGCTGTCAGCACCAGCTGCCTCTGCTCTAGGTGCCCAGAGGAGGAGAGGTGTGCTGGGTCCCTATTACAGATGCCCCTTCCCTGGTACTGCCCTTGCTCAGCTGCACAGAGGAGCTTCCATCCCCAGTCCCTGCCCAGCAGCCCTCTGGCACCATTCCTGAGGGCTGCCCTGCCTCACTTTCTTCCCACCATGTTGGGAAAGACAGTTCTCATCATTAAAGGTTAATAATATTCTGGGGCAGCTAGGGGCAGAAGCCTGTTCTGTGTTTTCCTACTGCAGATCCCAAGCTCAGGAACTCACCTTGGGTCCAGGCACTGCTGTGCTCCCAGAAAACAAGCCACCCCTGCACAGAGAGGGATGACAGGGCCTGCTAAAGCCCTGGATTAAACTAGGGACCTTTAGAGCTTCAGTCTAACGCTCTCCCAACGGAGCTACTTTGGCACCTGCATGATAGCATTTTGGCCTGTTGCTTCTCTGTCTGGGATGTTTTTGTCAGCAGTTGCAGACAAAAGACAGGAAAACAAATGGCTGCTCCACACCCCCACCGGAGGAACCCGATGCCATTAGCTGTGGTGAGTGGCTGTTGGCTGACAGGGCCTGTCCCTGAGGAGCTGGATCAGCAGCTGCTGCCTTCCCCTTGGCTCCAGGCTGTGGGAAATGCTCATTGCCCGGCTGCATGGGCGGATGCTGCTCTGTGCTCTGGAGAGTGTCTGTGTTGCTCTGTCAACCCCCCGTCTTCATTGAGCCAGTCTGGTAAGGTCCCAAGTGCCCCCTCCGGCCTGGCAGCTGAGAGTCTGTGCAGACATCAACCCCCCTGCCAGCCCCACAGGCAGCAGCAGCGCCAGCACCCCCAGGACCACAGGGGCACTCAATGAACTTCCTGTGGGAAAATGGCTCCTTGTTGTCCAGCTGCTAGAGTGAGAGTCAGGAGAGAGCAGTGTCTGGCTCACCTTGGGGGAGAGAAGAGACCTGATGAATGCGGATCTCCCTCTGTCTCCCCCGCAATGCTGGTCAGTTTTATTGTTACTGTGATAAGTCAGTGCTTCCCTTCAGGACCGGCCCTCGAGGGGTCTGGGATAAATCCCCCCTTTCCTCCCCAGGCCCTGCCCCCAATCCACCACTTCTCCCAAGCCCCCACCGCTGTCCCATTTCTTTCCATCCTGCACCTTCCTGCCCCATTCCTCTCCCTCCCCCACCGCTTCCCATCCCTGCTCTTCCCCATCCCCGCCCAGTGCCTCCTGCACCCCACTGAACAGCTGATCACTGGCAAGTGAGAGGCACTGAAGGGGAAGAGGAGGAGCTTGTTGCAAGGCCTGTAGTTGGGGGAGCTGGCTGCCAGTGAGTGCTGAGCACCTATTTTTTCTTTAATTTGTCCATGGTTTCGGTCTCCCATCCAACACATTCATTTTAGCAGATTGCCAATAGCAGGCAGGAGGCCATTAACAAATGCACTAGGCAGGGCGCCCTGTCCATTTGTATCTGGTTGCTATATACCAGAATGTTGCAGAAAAATGTCAGTTAGCCGGGTGCGATAGTCGCCCAGGTTTTCTCACTGTCGTTGCTTACAGCCATTTATGGCCGTCCAGTTGGTTTTAGGAGTCCATACCCGAGGGATGGCTTCAAATAGATTTTTAGCTCGTTCCTTACACTTTTTTCGGTATTCAGCAGTAGGACCAGTGTCTGGCAAAGTAGAGTGGCGGTCAGCAGCAAGCCAATCTGCTGCTGTGAGCCATTTTTCATGCTCACTCGGGGCTGTTACAAGTAGCTTGCACAGCTGCAGGAGGTCTGCCTCAGAGAGTTCATAGGTATCACACACTAACAAAACTTCCTCTGCAAATTTAGTAGGATCTTCTCGGGGCTTTGGAAAGCCTTTTACAATTGAAAGGAGCTCAGTGCGAGTCCAGGGTTTATAGCTCCAAGTGGGACTCCCATCCTGGCCCCCAGTATGCAGGATTCGGAGGGGAGCCTGAATATTTTTAAGGCCCAAGCGTGAGCTTTTACGAGGCAGAGTGAATCCAGAGGAATGGGCCTCGGCAGTACCGGATGATCCGGACGGGTCTGAACTGGAGATTTCTGGGAATTGTTCCTGAGCTGGGAAATCTGGTGACTGTTGTTCCTGAGCTGGGGGCATGGGTGGCCGTCTATTGATTCAACGCAAGGCTGCCAGGCCAATTAATGCGTCTTCTTCATCCTCGTCCCAGGAATCTAGCAAGGGGTTTTCTTCGTCTTTCCCCACCTCGAGACAGGAGTATGAAGCGGGGTCTGCTTGGAGAACAGGGTAAAGGGGAGCGCTTGGTCTAGTGGTGGGAGAGGAGGTTTCCAATAAAGCTTTTAACTTATCATTTGAATCTCTGAGAGAGGCGAGTTTCGATTCTGTCCATCTACGATTTGCCTCTTCCCACCATTGCATGAAACAGTTGACCTCTCCTTTTGCCAATTTAGTTTTAGATTGGCCGAGTTTGTCTTTTAAGACATCTACTCGATCCTTGTCCCAAGATCCTAACAGTGGCCACTGAGTTTTGGGATCTCCCTGAGTTAGCCTAGACCATTTTTCCAGAAACTTACAGGAGTCCAGACCCTTCCTAAAATACATAAAATGAGCCAGAGTTCCTTTAGGGAACTGCCCTGGCTTAGATGTCTGGTTACCCATACAGGAGGACTTCAGACACCAATCACACAAGAAGGAAATTAGGGTTTGTCAGAGCGATGCCCAGTGCAAGACACAAAAGGAGCCCACAGGCTACTGCCTCAATCGCCCTTGCTTTCACACTAAGGGTTTTACCCAAGGTGCGGTGCGGCTGCAATTGTGCAGATTTCACTCACTCAGACTGCGGGGACAGGAACCCCTTGGTCGGCCAATCCCCAGACAGAGACGGCACCCAGACTCAAACACTCCACAGGGAGGACGGATAGACACAGAGACAGGACAGTCCTCAGTCCAGACAAAACACAGAAATAATTACCTGACCAGATTCCTGATGTCAGATCCCGGGATCCCTACCAGAACAGAGTGGGAACCAACAGGTTCGATGACGTAGACATCACTGTGGTTGTGCGCCTTTCCGCTCTAGTGGAGGACCACTCAGGCCAAATGCCCAGGTGCTGGCTGCCACAGTCATCCTACAAAAACGGTCAGGAATCACACAGCCCCAGTGAAGACGGTTGCCATCTCGGTGGAACCTCCAAATTGTCAAGTTAGAATCAGGACTCACAATTTGTCAGACCACTCTGTTTATTAGTGCAGCGCTCCACCATTAACATTCAGAATATGTGAGTGGCCATGCAAGACCCAAACAGTCTTATTTATACAGATAAAACAGTGGGAATTGGACAAAGGGACAAAGAAAGCAAAACAGTAAAATTCACCTGGGGCACAGCATGCATATCCTACTTCCTTACTAACTCTTATCCATCTAAGGCTAATACTTCACCAATTGCCCTTAAACAGTGCAATTGTTCTATGTTAATGTCTGTATTCCTGACACCTGGATTGCAGCATTCCAACAATTTTGCTTAAAGGTACAGACAACATTTCTTTAATCCTTTCTATTTTCACAATGTAATTCATTCTACTTTCACATCTTAAAGGTGTTTGGTTGGCAGCCCTGGTTCCCAGGTCTCTCCTGAGGGAAGAAAGTTTCTGTGCAAAATACTGAAACTTTTAACAGAGAGGAGGGAAAGGCGATGGCCACATGATGCGGCCAGTGTGTATGACAACATGGTTCTTTTATATGGGATGACTCTGAACATTGACTGATCTCCACTCCCTTGGATTTGAAGAGATATTTTGTTGTGCACTTAGAAACCTATAAAGGCTGAAGCAATTTGTGGATGGTGACACTACGATTGAAGGGTTTTTTAATGTTGTAGAAATTGTTAAAACACTTACCTTAAACTGGAACTGCCTGTTATTAAAGGCTGGTTTCCCCACATTAGTTCCATAAGCTCTGCTAGAAACACCCTGGGTTCTCTCCTGCCTCGGTGGGAACAAGAGGGAATCGTCCCCTGCTGCCCTTGGCTCCAGACTGATATTTCTGGGGAGGGGACGTGGAATTGATTTGTTTGCTGTTGAGAAGGGAGCTGGGCCAGTTCTCAGGGAACCAGAACTCCCAGCATCTTCCCAGCCCAACCCAGGCTGCTGCCCTGTCCCAGCCTGTTCCCCGGGGCCTCTGCATGTCTGACTCTAACGCAGGCTGGGAGCAGCAGCTGAGGCAGAGGACAGCCTGGGCCGGGCAGATCGAAGGAGATTAACAAGCAAAAAAGGTAAAATGGCAGTGGGGTATTACCTTGGACTCAATGGCATTTCTCCATTGATCTGTCTGCTTTGGGGCAGGGACAATAACACGTCCTGCTGCATTCATTATTTCAAAATGCAGTTTAGGATTTTCATTCTCACACATGGTGCGCAAAGCAAGACTCGATCTTTGGCGTAAACTAAACAAGCTGCTCACAGATTCTGGCAGCCACAATGAGCATTTGGGTGAGAGCTCAGATCTGCCCCTGTCCCAGAGGGAGAGTGTCATCTGTGTGGGGACTGGACCACTGACCTACCCGCTCCTAATTCCCAAACTTTCAGTAACTCTATTATCATTGACTGTGAGTGTTATTTAAACCATAAGAAAAACCACACTGGGCTAGACCAAAGGCCCATCTATCGCTGAATCCTGTCTTCTGACAGTAGCCAAAAACAGGTGCCCCAACAACCAGTCAACAAGGCACCACTGGGAGTTGAACCCAGGATCTCCTGTTTACGAAACAGATGCTTTAGCCAACTAAGCCATGATGCCTGCGGGTGATTAAAGCCCTCTATCTGCTCACACCTGACTCCCTGCCATCGTCACCAGGGCCTGACAACCTTTGTTTGTGTTTGGATTCTGCAAAGCAGAGAAGGCCGTTAAAAAAGCTAATGCAGTTTTAGGATGCATTAGGCGAGGTATTTCCAGCAAAGATAAGGAGGTGTTAGTACCGTTATATAAGGCGCTGGTGAGACCCCATCTGGAACACTGTGTGCAGTTCTGGTCTCCCATGTTTAAGAAGGATGAATTCAAACTGGAACAGGTTCAGAGACGGGCTACTAGGATGATCCGAGGAATGGAAAACCTGCCTTATGAAAGGAGACTCAAATAGCTTGGCTTGTTTACTCTAGCCAAAAGAAGGCTGAGGGGGGATATGCTTGCTCTTTATAAATATATCAGAGGGATTAATATTAGGGAGGGAGAGGAATTATTTAAGCTTAGTACCAATGTAGACACAAGAACAAATGGGTATAAACTGGACACTAGGAAGTTTAGACTTGAAATTAGACGAAGGTTTCTAACCATTAGAGGAGTGAAGTTCCGGAACAGCCTTCCAAGGGGAGTACTGGGGGCAAAAGACATATCTGGCTTTAAGATTAAGCTTGATAAGTTTATGGAAGGATGGTATGATCGGAGAGCCTAATGTTGGCAATTGATCTTTGATTATCGCCAGATAAGTATGCCCAGTGGTTGGTGATGGGATGTTGGATGGGATGGGATCTGAGTTACTGCAGAGAATTCTTTCCTGAGTGCTGGCTGGTGAGTCTTGCCCACATGCTCAGGGTTTAGCTGATCGCCATATTTGGGGTCGGGAGGGAATTTTCCTCCAGGGCAGATTGGCAGAGGCCCTGGAGGTTTTTCGCCTTCCCCTGCAGCGTGGGGCATGGGTCACTTGCTGGTGGATTCTCTGCAGCTTGAGGTTTTCAGACCACAATTTGAAGACTTCAGTAACTCAGGCATAGGTTAGGGGTTTGTTATAGAAGTGGATGGATAGGGTTCTGTGGCCTCCTTTGTGCAGGGGGTCGGACTAGATGATCACATTGGTCCCTTCTGACCCTAGAATCTATGAATCTAGGAGCAGGTGACGTTTTCCTTACAAGTTGTGTGTGAGTGAATCTTTGGCCAGGTCTGCACTACAAAGTTGTTTCAGCAGAATTATACTGCTCAGGTGTGTAAAAAACACACAAGGCTACCTCGGTTGGCAGCTTGTGGCTGGTGTACATGCTCTAATAGCACATCTGGTGACAAAACTGCCCTGTTTTGCTGACAAAATAAAACAACTTCGATGAGAGGTCTAGAGCTTTTTGCAGCAAACTTAAAGTGACAGAGTAGACGCTGCTGTTCATTATATCACCATAACTGGACTCCTCCAGTATCCCACAATGCCCACCGTGGACTCGCCTGCCCTGCATTCCTGCTACAGAGCCATGGGCCCCTCCCCTTTCATTGCTCTGGGAAGTTCTGACAGCTGAGCCTGCTGCTCTGCTCTGGCAGCCAGGAGCAAATCACTGCCGTGGATGCTGCTCTCTCCCGCACCGCGAACACAGAGCAGATGGCGGGAACTTCCTCACAGTGTGAGGGGGCCACGGGCATCCGAACTGTGACATGCCCAGGACATCCCTTCCCTCGAGGAGGCTCTTACCTTCTAAACAGGGATGGCTGTTTTCTAGTAAAATCAGGAAAAGGGAAGGAGAAAACTCAAAAGAGGTTCCTCCTGGCGCTCACGTCCGTGAACCCGAATACTCTCTCAGTCCTCAAAGAGAGACCTCGAGAAGGAGACTTGCTGAAGCAAAGCCACAGGGGTCTCTGAGGTTTCCCTGGCCCCTTGCTCCTGTCCTGCCTGCCTGATGTCAGCATCTCTCTGTGATGTCACCACCTCCCCACCACCTTTGATCAATAGTCTGAAGTCCTGCAAAAGGCCTTTGTGATGTCACTGCCACACCCCTCCCTTGCTGTGCTAATGTCCTGCCCCTGGCCAGGCACTGTCGAGGTTTGAGCTACTCCCTGTGGATCACCCCACTCAAGGAGCGTTCCTTCTACGCAGCAAGCCGGCTAGACAGTAAAACATCAGATGCTGCTCCCAATGCTACACTCAGTTTTTCAGAAATTAGTCGACTTTATGTCCTGAAGAGACCATTAGAGCATCTAATCTGACCTCCTGCATATCACAGGCCTCCTGTATGACACAAGAGCTACTTTGGGGGCAAACACATTCCAGAAAGGCATCTAATCTTCACTGAATGACATCAGGAGATGGCGAATCCACCACTTTCCTTGGTAGCTTGTTCCTGTGATGAATCATCCTCGCTGTTGATTATTTGTGCCTTATGTGTAATATGAATGTCTCTCTTTTCGCCTTCCAGCTATTGGGTCTTGTTATGCTTTTCTCTGATAGATTAAAGAGTCCTTTAATAGCCAATATTTTCTCTCCATTAAGGCACTTCAATGAAGCCACCTTTCAATCTTCTTTTGATAAGCTAAACAGGTCGAGCTCTTTCAATAGCTCACTAGAAGGCATTTTTCTCCAGCCCTCAGAACATTTGGTGGCTCTTTGCTACCCCAGCTCCAATTTCACAACATCTTTTTCAAATGAGGACATCAAAACTGGAGGCAGTATTCCAATATCAGTCTCAATGATGTCATGTCACCTCCTGTGACGTTATTGACATAATCTGTAACTCTATAGATCACCGTTGCGACCACTGTTCTGTATTTGCAGTTAATATTGTAGAAAGGTTGTCGTGTAAGGGGTCTATGGAGAGGTTCTGATTGGCTGATTACAACGATGCTATCTCTATATGTGTATCATTTTTGTAGTTGACGTTATGAATATTGGCTCTATGCTGCCCGTTTTTCAAACTTGTGCTATGCTTCTGGGGAACACCCCAGCTGGACAAGTTGGTGTCAGTTCTGCCTAACTTGCTTGATGGCTCAGTAAGGACCATGAGCTGTACAATTGACCCATTGAGAGAAGGCAGATATCCCTTGTGACTTAGCAAGGTATGCAGGGACCTGCCTATGGACAGAACACTAAGGTTTTTCTATGCCAGGTGCTGGATAGAGTGTCCTTGGGACAAAGAAAGCAAAGATCACATGGCAAGAGACTATAAAAGGCTGATGCTTCATCTCCATCTTGTCTCCAGTCCTGCTTCATACCCCTGGAGGGACTTTGCTACAAACTGAAGCTCTGTACAAAGGACTGAATGACCCATCCCAGCTGTGGATGGACTTCAGAGACTTGATTTCAACCTGTAGAGTTTGCAGAGGAAGGTGTGCGGCTCTGTCCATGATGGCCAAGAAACTTCAGGTAATTGTTGCCTTCCGTAACTTCCACGGGAGCCCAGCACAGACAATCTGGAGAAAGCGGCAGAAGCTATGTGGCTCTGTTCACCCCAGAGCCCCATGGGGAGAATCTAGTGAAAGGGGAGTCATTCTTCACCTGCGCTCCCAGAAGAGCTGCTAGGACTCCTTCCTTTTCTACCCTCTCCCTCCCAGCAAGAAATGTTATCAAGGTCCAGCGTTAGGGGAACTGGTGCCCTGGGCAAAATGTGTACTTAGGCACTTTCCCATCACCCCTGGACCATCCCCCTCCCCCTTTACCGCTAGCTCCTGCACTCCCAACCCTTGTGCCTCCTTCACCCCAACTCCTGCCCCCTCCTGTGCACTAACCCCTACGCTGTGTCCCCTTTGCCCTTAACTCCCACACTCCCCTCCTGTGCCACCAGCCATTGCCCCTCTCCTGCATCCCCTTCACCCCTAACCTCTGCACCCCCTTCTGCACCCACGTGAGGACACCGACCTGTGTGCATGGAGCAGCTGGCATTGCTGCCCGCTCCTCCCTGGAACGCTGCTCCTCCAGGGACCGCTAGGGGCTGTGGGGGCGAGAAGCGACATCATCCGAGCTCCCTGCATCCAGGTCACTTTCCTCAGCCAGGCTGCATAAGGGGAGGGCAGAGAGCAGCAGCTTCTGATGCTCCCCTCACAGCACAGCCCAGGTGGGGAAAGTGACCAGGACGCATGGAGCACATAGTGTTGCTCCTCGCTCCCCACAACCCTCTATGGGGCCACGGAGGAGCATTGGGGCAGGGGAGAGCAGTGAGCACCTTTGCACTGGCACATAGTGCCCTTTGACCCCCTGGAGCCCTGGGCGGCTGCCGGGGGGCCCCATCCCTAAGGCCAGCCAGGCTCCCCAGCACGAACAGCAGAGAACACAGGGAGACTGGCCACACACTGAGCAGTAGTAGCCTGGGCGGCTCGTAATGGAGGCTCGGGGGTGGGGCTTGCGTCACCAAAGGAGCAGTGGGGCCCATGACTAGGGGCCCTGGCCAAATTGGACCCCCCTGGAAAAGTGTGCCCCATGTCAGCCCCAGGGCTGGGGGAGCTCCCACTCCCTGCTATGGCCCTGGAGCTGTAGCAGGGGCACAGAGCTTCTCTGGTCTCAGGGAGACAGTGGTGCCGGGGTAAAGGAGTGACAGGGTGGGGCCAGCGGGGGAAGGGGTGGAACAGAGGTGACATAGTGGATGGGGCCATGAGTGGAAGGTGCAGAAGGGGGCAGATCCACAGACAGAAGTGTGGGGGGCATGGTTCTGGTGCTGGGGTCCCTGCACTTGTTCTCCCTTTCCCTGGGCTCTGGCATCACTAACCCCTGATTAGCGAGTAGACTTCAGTGCTCCCCAAAATGTGGGGTGTGACTCCTAGGGGGACACAGAGGAACATTCACGGGCGCACCTCAGGGCCCGAGCCAGCCCCCATGAAGGAAGCAGCACTGAGCCCCACTCTGTCCCAGCTTTTCCTCAAGCCCACCTTCAGCCTGGGCCTCTGGCTCGCAGCTGAGCCTTGACCCCCTTCACCCTTGTCTGCACCCCTCTCCGCAGCAAGCAACAGCCCCACTCCCAGCCTCGGTTTTCGACTGTGGCTTCTGAGGGGCCACAGACATGGATAAGAGGGCACAGTGTGTAATGTTTGGGGACCACTGGTTTAGGATGATGTCTTCAATCACTTCTATACAGTCCAATAAAAGCTATTCCTCACCCACCTACCCCTCCATCAGGACTGACTAGGTATGTTCTGCTGCCCTTCACTCATACAGGAAGGATAATAACATTTCATATCACTCAGTGCTAAAGTGATTTGTAACCTGCCACAACTGGTCATTTTGGGGAAACAGCCCCATCATGCTGCATACCTAGGCAGAGTAGGTGTGTCTGTGCAAACACAGTCTGTTCCTGAAGGCTCTCCCACTAGATGTGAGGGGGGAGCTCATTCAGCCCCTGCTTCTGCTTAGTATTTAAAAACTCCTTAGTGTCCCTATCAGTGCCGGCCTTAGATTTCTCCTACTGTCCCTTTTTCAGCAGGTCAGATGAGGTGGCTGAGCGGTTAAGGTGATGGGCTGCTAATCCATTATGCTCTGCATGCATGGGTTTGAATCTCATCCTCATTGGAAGCTTTTTGTCTTCACCTCTCCTTTATAGACAACCATCTCCCCTTTGGTACAATGACAGATCAAACAATAATGCTTCTTGCAAACAAAAACCTTCTTTGAAACTCAGACAACCCTCTCTGCTCCCCCTCCCCAGCTTTAAAGAAAATGTCTAAATCTCAGATTTCTGAAAAAAGAAATTCTCTAGTTCTGTATTTCTTAGTTTTTATCTCAAAAGGTAGCATCCTCATAATCTCCCCCAAGCACACCCCTGGGACCTCCTCAAATTATAAAAATACCCCATTTCTCAGCAAGGCCATGACAGTGACCCACAGCTAGAATGTCTAGGGCAAGCTGTCCTGAAGAAGGCAACTCAAACATTTTTTCCCTGCTTCCCTTGGCAAGGTCTGACTGGGAAAAGAAAATTCCCCAAACTGAAAATTTTCTGCTGAAAAACCAATACCAGTCTGTTTGAGGACTTTGATTTGAATGTATTATTGTTATTCTCTTCTGATTTATCTCATTTCAGACTTTATCCTCCAGATGTGTTTCCAGCTGTTGAGTTGTGGGGGAGAGAGGCCAATTCATAATGTCTCTACTTCCCTTTCGTAGTTTCTTCCAACTTGCTAGAAAGTACCTTTGCTACGACATGAGTCAAGCACTGTCCATTGTCTCTGCGCTATCTCGGAGAAGTCTGCATTTTACACGGTTCCTGGAATAGTCCTTAGGAGTGTGGATACCTTCAATGGGCCAGGAGGGAGTCTGGCTCCTCCAGTTTTCACCTGAAAGGCTGGTGGTGGGCATTTCCCAACCTCATAACATATTTCTGTAATGCACACAGGGCAAACTTCATAACTTCCCAAACCAATGTGATCCCATAGAATGCAAGAAGACATTAATGTTCAACAGATGAACACTTCAAGATTTTTAAAATGATCCCTCACCAGGCAGACTTTGTTCAAAACGTATCATCACTATATGAGAGTGGTGAATATGGGGCTTGCAGGGTGCTGCTTTGAGCACAGCTTGCCACCCCTGGGCTTACATTGCAATGGGAACGTACCCTTAGGGTCCACCTCTCCTGGGATAAAGATGGCAGCATGGCTGGCCTGGGTCATCTGACTTGGGCTTATGGAGCTAGAGCTGAGAGGCTAAAAACTGTGGTGCAGATATTTGTGTTCACACTGAAGCCTGGGTTCAGAAACCCTCACCCCTTGTGGGGTCTCAGAGGTTGGGCTCAAGTCCATATGTCTACACTGTCATTTTATAGTCTTGCAGTCCCAGCCCCATAAGCCTGAGTCAGCTGACCTGTGCTTTGAGAGAACTGCCCTGGGTGTGTTAATCACAGTGTAGACATAACGTTAGGGTACGTCTCCAGTGCAATGAAACATCCAGGGCAGGCCTGTGTTGGAGTAATCAGGGTAATGTGGCGTGGGATGTAAAGTTGCACTGTCTGTGTCTCGGCTCAGGCTCAGTACCCTGCTCTAGGAGCCCAGAAGGTTGGGAGGGAGTTTAGCAAGTGGAAATGGTAAAACCGCAGGGAAGTATTACCCTGGAGTCATGGCAGTTCTCCATTGGTCTGTCTGCTTTTGGGGCAAGGATAATAACTCTCAGTGGTGCCTTGTTGAGTGGCTTTTGGGGCACCTGCTCTTGGCTGCTGTCAGAAGAGAAGATTCAGAGCTAGATGGTCCTTTGGTCTAGCCCAGTGTGGTTTTTCTTATGGTTTAAATTACACTCCAGGCACTGATAATAGAGTTACTGAAAGTTTAGGAGTTAGCAGCTGGTAGGTCGTGGATGACTCTCCGCCCCTGAGGCTGGGGCTGGGGCAGGGGCAGGTCTGGGCTCTCACACCAAATGCTCTTTGTGGCTGCCAGAATCTGTGGGCTGCTCATTTAGGTTACACTGAGTGTTAAGTCCTGCTTTGTGCACAGTGTATGAGAATGAAAATCCTAAACCGCCCTTTGAAATAACGAATGCAGCAGGATGTGTTATTGTCCCTGCCCCAAAGCAGACAGACCAATGGAGAAATGCCATTGAGTCCAGGGTAATACTCCACTGCCATTTTACCTTTTTTGCTTGCTAAACTCCCTTGCAACTTTGAGGGGGCCCAGAGCCCGGTATTGGAAGCCCCTGACCTTTCTTTCTTCTCTTGCTCTTTGTCAGCAAGGGGAAGAAAAAGAAGCTCTCCTTCAAGCTGGAGTCAGAAGGGCGACGTCAGGATGACTTCCTGAGTGCTGGCTCCAGTCCTTTGCTCTACTAGCTGACCTATCGAAGGGCTGCCACCTCTCTCTCCAGGTTCGCCCGTTGGTGTGTTCAGAATGGAGAGGGGTAACTAGTGGTGTTCCCAATGGTCAGTCCTAGGACCAATCTTATTCAATTTATTCATAAGTGATCTGGAGAAAGGGGTAAACAGGGAGGTGGCAAATTTGCAGATGATACTAAACTGCTCAAGATAGTTAAGACCAAAGCAGACAGTGAAGAACTTCAGAGAGGTCTCACAAAACTGTGATTGGGCAACAGAATGGCAAATGAAATTTAATGTGGATAAATGTCAAGTAATGCACACTGGAAAAAATACCCCCAACTATACATACAATATGATGGGGGCTAATTTAGCTACAACTAATCAGGAAAGAGATCTTGGAGTCATAATGGATAGTTCACTGAAGACTACCATGCAGAGTGCAGCAGCAGTCAAAAGAGCAAACAGGATGTTAGGAATCATTAAAAAAAGGAGACTAAGATAGAGAATATCTTACTGCCTTTATATAAATCCATGGTACACCCACATCTTGAATACTGCGTACAGATGTGGTCTCCTCTTTTCAAAAAAGATATACTGGCACTAGAAAAGGTTCAGAGAAGGGCAACTAAAATGATTAGGGGTTTGGAATGGGTCCCATATGAGGAGAGATTAAAGAGACTAGAAATTTTCAGCTTGGAAAAGAGAAGACTAAGAGGGGATATGATAGAGGTATATAAAATCATGAGTGGTGTGGAGAAAGTGAATAAGGAAAAGTTATTCACTTGATCCCATAATATAAGACCTAGGGGCCACCAAATGATATTAATAGGTAGCAGGTTTAAAACAAATAAAAGGAAGTTCTTCTTCACACAGTGCACAGTCAACTTGTGGAACTCCTTACCTGAGGAGGTTGTGAAGGCTGGGACTATAACAATGTTTAAAAGGGAACTGGATAAATTCGTGGTAGCTAGGTCCATAAATGGCTATTAGCCAGGAAGGGTAAAAAATGGTGTCCCTAGCCTCTGTTCATCAGAGGATGGAGATGGATGGCAGGAGAGAGATCACTTGACCACTGCCTATTAGCTTCACTCCCTCTGGGGCACCCGGCATTGACCACTGTTGGTAAACAGATACTGGGCTAGATGGACCTTTGGTCTGACCCGGTACGGCCGTTCTTATGTTCTGATAGGGCACCTTCTACACGGCGACTGGGCAGTTGACTGACTTTAAATCTAGCTAGCTCTGTTGGTAGAGCATGATGCTCTTAATCCCACCATCATAAATTCAAGCCCCATGGTGGGTGGTAGCGACAGCCCTTAGGTGTCACTCTTCTGCTAATAGTCACAGATCAAAAGGAAACAAACTCTCTATGCTCTTTGGCAGGTCGTGTTTCTTCTCTCTGAGCTTCACTAAAATATGAAGAGAGAACAAACTGACATTTGCATCCTAAGTTAAGAGAGTATTTTCTCCTCTTCCATTGTACCCCAGGCAAGAAGAGGGGATAATAACCAGTTAACGGATGATTGCAGAAGGAAAAGTTTGGTCTTTATAAATAGGACAATGATCATTTGGTCTCCATGTCCACTGATGGTAGGACAAGAAGTAATGGACTTAATCTGCCGCCAGGGAGATTCATGTTAGATATTGGGAACAGCTTTCTAACTCTGAGGGTAGTTAAGCTCTGGAATAGGCTCCCAAGGGTGTCTGTGGAGTCTCTGTCCTCGGAGATTTTTAAGAACAGGTTGAACAAACCTCTGTCAAGGATACTCTGCATATACTTGGTCCCATAGACAACCTGCTCTGGCTCTGGTTCCCTCCTTCTGCTCCCTGCCTGGGCCGACTGCTGTGCGCACTTGATCCCTCATGCCCCCAATGCATTGTCTCTGCTTGGCTCTGCTTCAGCAGTGAGGGCTGGATTTCATGACCTCTCCAGGGTGCTTGCAGCCGTACAGCTCTATAATTCGATGCCAACGCAATACAATAGAAACAACAACAAAAGTGGAAACACCCCAATCTAACATCTAACAATTCAGCGTGAACTGACATTCCACAGCACAAAGCGACAACACGTAGGAGTGCAAAGCCCGACAATTCAGCACCATGTAAATGAACGCCCCATGGGGCAAAATGACGCACTGCAAAAGAGCTCAGCTCAAACCCATTCAACACAAGCCAGTGCAAAAACCATACAACATGAAACAATGTGTCAGTGTGCAAAACAGCTCAGTGTGGGACAACGACACAGCACAAACCCACACAACAGAATCATATAGAAAGGTAGGGCAGGGAGGGACCGTGAGAGTCAGGACGAAGTCTCCCTAGGCCACCCCGACAGGTGTTTGAAGAACAAGGAAACAAAGGGCACCACGAACTTATGTTTTTTGGATGAGTCAAGAAAATGGAGTAGAATTGTCCCCCACAGTTAGCCCTGTTCAATTCCAGGTCAGAAAGCAAAACTCTTCTGCAAGAATATCCAAAAAATATTGTGTTTCACTTCACTTCATAAGTAGAGTTGTGTGGCAATTAAGTGATGACCCTAAAGTTTCATTAAAGTGTGGGAAATATGGATGTATCTGAGAAAATGGCTTGGAATGAAGGAAGACAAAAAATTGATGGGTCAAGAGAACAGGCCCTGTTTCCCCATGGTTTGGAGCTTCTCACACAACTACTGGAATAGAAAAGCTAAGCAAATGGTGTTCTATTGTTCCAAAGGAGATTGAAGTGAGGCCATTTTCTCCAGATAGAATTAATGGTAATATCAGGAGTGGGATGTGAAACCACGTCTCCATGCAGAGACCAGAACACCCAAGGGATTAGAAAAAAAGAGTCTCATAACTAGCACTTTAGACCAGTCCACCATCCTGATACTACAAAGAATATGACTTGTCAACCCTAGTTTTCATTAATAGTTGATTAACTCTTTAGGGAGATGGATATGGCACATCTCTTTCCACTCCTAGAGACCTTCTACAGCACAGCTGTTTTTTAGACACACTCACCTATATCTAAAGTTACACATTTCCTGGAGCTTCATGAGTTCTATGGTGTTGTAATCTCCCTGCTCACGTTTTAAGTGAACAAAAGATGGGTGCTGGCATTCTGAGAGAGTAATGGTGAACCTCAAAATCCTGCCTTGGGAGCCAGATAGTTAAGCAACCAGCACCCACAACCTCTATCATGATAGCATCCTGTCTGGGGACAACTCACTTACCAACAGTTGGGGTGTGAAATCCTCATTTCTTTGTTGTTCTATCACTGTAGTCCCCTCCTTCCTATTGTTGTCTGTATGATCTCTGTCTGGTTCTGTAACTGTTTCTGTCTGCTGTATAATTAAATTGTTGGATGTAAACCAATTAACGTGGTGGGGTATAATTGGTTAGATAATCATGTTACAGTATGTTAGGATTGGTTAGTTACATTTCAATAAAATGATTGGTTAAGATAGAGCTAAGCGAACTCCAGTTTTACTATATAGTCTTCAGTCAATCAGGAAGTAAGGGGGGAATGGGAATGGGAATGGGGGTAGCGGTAGGGGTAGGGGAATTGGAATTATGTTTTGTTAAGGGGGGGAATAGGAACAGAGAAGGGGAACAGGGACACAGGCAAGGCTTTGTGGTGTCAGAGCTGGGAAGGGGGACACTGAGGAAGGAAATTGGAATCATTGCCTGCTGGAAGTTTACGCCAATAAACATTGAATTGTTTGCACCTTTGAACTTCGTGTATTGCTGCTCTCTGGTCAAGCAAGAAGGACCAGGGAATGGGAGGGTGATGGGATAAACCCTGTAACAAGTACGTCTTTCAGGGTGTGAAAAACCCCAGAACCAGTATAATTAAGCTGATCTAAGCCATGGTTAGGTAGTGCTAAGTGAAAGTAAAGACTGTTTTGTCAACATAGCTATTAGAGAGAAAGAAAACTTCTCTTCTCGTTGTAGCAGCTGTCTTCTCCACAGTGCTATAGCAGTATTTTAAGTGTAAACAGCCTCAGAGTGAGACCAGAATCTGCTCAGGCACTAAGACAACACAATAATGCATCCTGTACTCAGCAGGATTTGAACCTGCACCAGGAGACCCCAAGGGCTTTTTAGCCCATCACCTTAACCATTCAGCCACAACCACTCAATACACAGCTGTTTCACTACACAATGATTCTGTTGTCACAGACCTGTCACTTCAAATGGCTTAGACCAACTCCCCCAGCACACTCACAGCTGTGCATTAGTGTAAGTGTGTCCATGGTGAAAAGCAAGAGTTCCTGCCCATTTCCTTTCCAGCTGGAGCACGATGAGAGTGTGTTTGTGGCTAACGACATTGCTATAGATTGTTGTTGTCATAAACAGATATTTAAGGGTTAACAGAACAGAACTTCATATCTCTTTTGCCTGTAAAAGGTTAACAAGTTCAATGAGCCTGGCTGTCACCTGACCAGAGGACCAGTCAGGGGACAGGATACTTTCAAATCTTGAGGGAGGGAAGTTTTGTGTGTTCTGTTAGTGTTTGGTTCTTGTTCTCTCTGGGTTCTGAAAGTGACCAGACGTGCAACCAGGTTTCTCTCCAATCTCTCTGATACAGTCTCTTATATGTCCAGAATAGTGAGTACTAGGTAGATAAGGCGAGTTAGGCTTATGTTTGTTTTCTTTATTTGCAAATGTGTATTTGGCTGAAAGAAGTTAAAATTTGTATTTTGCTGAAAAGATTTTAATTTGTACTTGTATACTTAGGCTGGGAGGGTATTCCCAGTGTCTATAGCTGAGAGACCCTGTAACATATTCCATCTTAAATTTACAAAGATAATTTTTACTGAGATTTACAAAGAATTTTTCTTTCTTTAATTAAAAGCTTTTCTTGTTTAAGAACCTGATCATTTTTTTTTATTCTGGTGTGAGACCCCAGGGGACGGGGTCTGGATCCATCAGGGAATTAGTGGGGAGAAAGAAAGGAAGGGGGAGAGAAAGGTTAACTTTCTCTCTGTGTTAGGATTACTTTCTCTCTCAGGGAGAGTCTGGGAGGGGGAGAGAGAAGGAGGGGGGAAGGTGAATTTTCCTCTCTGTTTTAAGATCCAAGGAGTTTGAATCACAGTGATCTTCCAGGGTAACCCAGGAACGGGAAGCCTAGGAGACGCAACGGGGGAAAGGGTTTAATTTTCTTGTGTTAAGATCCAGAGGGTCTGGGTCTTAGGGGTCCCCGGGCAAGGTTTTGGGGGGACCAGAGTGTACCAGGCACTGGAATTCCTGGTCCGTGGCAGCACTACAAGTTCTAAGCTGGTAATTAAGCTTAGAGGAATTCATGCTGGTACCCCATCTTTTGGATGCTAAGGTTCAGAGTGGGGGTTTCTACCATGACAGTTGTTCATTCCCCACACTGACAATTCAGACAGTCCCTTTCCTATTCAAATCTCTACCATATCATTCCCATAGCTGGGGGCAGGATTTCTCTGGGGCACTGAAATGTTTCAGGGGGTTGATGCATGAATTAAGCCTTGCATTCCATCCCTGATGTTTCATGGACTGACAACAGCAGTGTAAAGAAAAAGCTGAGCCAGTATCTCACTGTCAGAGGTGAAGGTGGCCAAGTCCCCTCTGTCTCACCATTGCCATTGCAGGAGAGAAGGGTTCACTGGAATTGAATGCCCTGGCTCAGACAAGAGACACAGGGAGGCTTTGCTGTTCATGGATCTGTGCAAAGGAAATTGTGTCTCTGTGTGAAACTGAGGAGGGAAATGAAATGTTCATATGGTGGCCCAATGCCTTAACGAATGTGGGTGAAGGACTCAGCTGTGAAATGATTTTACAGGAGTTTGTATCAATTTATTGCCCTGATTAAAAGCTCTGGCTAAAAGGCAGCCACTGTTGTTAGTACTTGAACTGAGTGGTTATCAAGTCCATTGCCTTAACCGGGGTAGTCGATTATTTTATCAAGATCCAAATTTCTTGGTCAAGATCTAGTCAATGTCTAGATTCCAGAGAAAATAATACACCGATGATAATAAGAATTTAGAAATAATTTGCAGTCAGTATGGGCATAACTATGATGATTGTCTCGTGTTTCACTCTTTATATCTGGCACCACCGCCTTTCCCTTTAGTCTTGTAGTTTACCAAGGGTAAAACTAAACATCTCTTCAGATACAAGGGAGTGTTTGTGTTCATTCTTGTTAGCTACACAGGCATTTGTTGTAGCTGCTTTCAATCCTCCGGTTCTGCCCTGAGAAGTAACATTTCAGGGTGTCACTGAACTGAAGGAGGGAGATCACTTTTTGACAGATGACGCCTCCTCTTAAAGGTGTTTGTCTGGCTGGCAGCCCTGGTTCCCAGGTCTCTCCTGAGGGAAGAAAGTTTCTGTGCAAAATACTAAAACTTTTAACAGAGAGGAGGGAAAAGCAATGGCCACATGATGAGGCCAGTATGTACCACAACATGGTTCTTTTATGTGGGATGACTCTGAACATTGACTGATCTCCACTCCCTTGGATTTGAAGAGATGTTTAGTTGTGCACTTGGGAACCTATAAGGCTGAAGCAATTTTATGGATGGTGACACTACGATTGAAGGGTTTTTTAATGTTGTAGAAATTGTTAAAAACACTTAGCTTAAACTGGAACTGCCTGTTATTAAAGGCTGGTTTCCCCACGTCAGTTCCATAAGCTCTGCTAGAAACACCCTGGGTTCTCTCCTGCCTCGGTGGGAACTAGAGGGAATCGTCCCCTGCTGCCCTTGGCTCCAGGCTGATTTTTCTGGGGAGGGGACGTGGAATTGATTTGTTTGCTGTTGAGAAGGGAGCAGGACCAGTTCTCAGGGAACCAGAACTCCCAGCATCTTCCCAGCCCAACCCAGGCTGCTGCCCTGTCCCAGCCTCTGTTGCCCTGAGTGCCCTGCATGTTTGACTCTAGAGCACGCCTGGAGCAGCAGCTGAGGCAGAGGACAGCCTGGGCGGGGCAGATAAGAAGGAGTTTAACAAGCAAAAAAGGTAAAATGGCAGTGGAGTATTACCTTGGACTTGTCGGCATTTCTCCATTGGTCTGTCTGCTTTGGGGCAGGGACAATAACACGTCCTGCTGCATTCGTTATTTCAAAAGGCAATTTAGGATTTTCATTCTCACACACGATGCACAAAGCAGGACTCAACCTTTGGCTAAACAAAACAAACTGCTCACAGATTCTGGCAGCCACAATGAGCATTTGGGTGAGAGCTCAGACCTGCCCCTGTCCCAGAGGGAAGGGGTCATCTGTGTGGGGACTGGACCACTGACCTACCCGCTCCTAACTCCCAAACTTTCAGTAACTCTATTACCAGTGCCTGTGAGTGTTATTTAAACAATAAGAAAAACCACACTGGGCTAGACCAAAGGCACATCTAGCTCTGAATCTTGTCTTCTGACAGTAGCCAGTACTAGGTGCCCCAACAACCAGTTAACAAGACACCACTGTGAGTTGAACTCAGGATCTCCTGTTTACTAAGCAGGTGCTTTAACTAGCTAAGCCACGGTGCCCGCTGTTATTTAAAGCAGCCTATCTGCCCACAACAGACTGTCTGCCAGCCCCCACAGGGGCCGGACAAGCTTTGCTTGTGTTTGGATTCTGTAAAGCAGAGGAGCAGGTGATGTTTTACTCCCAAGGTTTGTGTGAGTGATTCTTTGGACACGTCTATGCTACAAAATTTGGTGGGTGTCACTACATTACACAGGGGTGTAAAAAATTCAACCTCCCCCGGAGCAATGCAGTTATATCAACTGAATCCTGATGCAGATAGCGCTGTGTGAACAGGAGGGCTTCTCCCAGCAACACAGCTTGGGGAGGGGCTTGGTTAGTGAAGACTCAGAGAGGTGGCCCGTGACTCTTGCATGTGGGGAGGCTGGACGTGAGCGCTGGAAGCTCCCTAGAAACTAGTGCGCCTCTTGCTTGCTCCTCTCCTCCCCTGAGGCCTCCTTACCTGCTGCTCTTGCCTCTACACCCTCTGCCCCAAAGTCTGCCCACCACCTGCACCTCTTTGTCCCCTGTCCTGTCCACCACCCACACCTCTTTGTCCCCTGTCCTGCCCACCACCCACACCTCTCTGCCCCTCCTGTGCACCCATCCTGCCTGCCACTCACGCCTCTCTGCCCCTCCCCTGAGACCTGCTCCACCCACCATCCACACCTCTTTGTCCCCTGTCCTGTCCACCACCCACACCTCTTTGTCCCCTGTCCTGCCCACCACCCACACCTCTCTGCCCCTCCTGTGCACCCATCCTGCCTGCCACCCACGCCTCTCTGCCCCTCACCTGAGACCTGCTCTGCCTACTACTCGCACCTCTCTTCCCCTCCCCTGACCTGCACTGCCCACCACCACAGCTCTCTGCACCTCCTCTGCCCTGCCCTGCCCAGCCCAGCCCAGCCCACCGCTTGCACCTCTCTGCCCCTCCCCTGAGACCCGCGGTGCCCACCTCTTTCTTCATGCTGCTGAGAGACTTTAAGAAAGTCACTAATCACGGGAGCAATGGGTCCCTTTGGAACATATTTTAACTGACAAGCCCTTAGAGCCTTTCTGAGAAACAGGATAGAACTATGGTCAAAATGAAGTGCAAACTAATGAACGTGCATCACGAGGAGAAAGAGAAGGGAACACAAATTAAAATATAATGAAAACAAAGCCTCTCAGAAAGGAACTGTTATCAGTTTAGTAGCAGTGTTGCCATGTCAGGGGTGAGGTGGGAGATGATTTTCTCCCCCCACCCCATCGCTTTTTAAAAGTCCCAAAAGGAATAAAAGTAGGTGGCATAGTTAATTTTTTATTATTTTGTTTACTAATTAAATCCATGTCCCTAAGGCCAAATTTGGCCTAGGTAACTTTGTTGCCACATTTTCTTGTTTACCAAGCAGAGGGCTTAGTACTGGCCCTGAACTACATCATTAGCCCCCTTTTGTTTGGACTAATTTAATTTTCTGTAGTTGGTCGTCTTGCACCTGTGCATGGCAGTCATGGCTGAAAAGAATTTAACCTACTTTTCATCAACTTGTTGCTATAGGGTATTGTAAGATCTTATGAACTTTTGTCGTCTTTTTACAGTGAAGTAAGGCAGAGAGTTCAGAACGTGGGTGTTACTGGAATTAACAGTTCCCAGGGTTGGTCCATGTATGCCATTGCACTGGGCTCGTTCACGCTTTGTCCGGGTACCATGTAGCACTCTCTTCCCATGCGTAGTCAATGCCGATACAAAAGAATGCTCTAGGCTTGTGTTTCTCAGCTGGTGGTTTGTGACCCCCGGGGGCTCAGGAAAGGCAGTCAGGAGGCTGTGAGATGTTGAGTATTTCATTATGATCTAAAGCACAGAAAATCTCACTCCCCCACTCCTGCACTCCCCTGTTCATTGTGACCAGTGTTCTCTGTCAGCCTCTTGAAATATACAAGTTATATATAGACTCAGCACGGATACATGTTGTATTCTTACTTTTATAGTAAATGTTCAGGGGTCAGAAAAGGTTTGGCTTCCAATAAGTGGTGCTTGCTTACTTATCTCAGCTGTGAAATGAGGCAGTTTGCAGCTGTGCACAGTAACCCTTTCATTGCCTGTATCCCAGCCAGCGAGACTGAAAGCCCTGCGGTGGTTAGTAGAAATGGAGACGAAGCAGAAAGTTTTGATGCAAACCGGCATTGAGTGCGGTCAGCGATCGCAGGAGAGCAAAGGAACCCAGGGATCGTTGGTCACTAAGTCTCCCAGGCAGAGGGAGGGGAGTGGGGGAAAGAGAAGACAGAAAATGAAGGAGAAATATGTAGGGGGTTGGAAGTTCACAAGCTCCCAAACCTGCGCACATCCAGTCATAGAGTCTGTCATGGTATAAATCCCCACTCTGAAGCTTAGCGTCCAAAAGATGGGGTACCAGCATGAATTCCTCTAAGCTCAATTACCAGCTTAGTACTTGTAGCGCTGCCACCAAGCAGGAATTACAGTGCCTGGTACACTCTGGTCCCCCCAGAACCTTGCCCGGGGACCCCCAAGACCCAGACCCTCTGGATCTTAACACAAGGAAAGTAAACCCTTTCCCCCACCGTTGCCTGTTCCAGACTTCCCCTCCCTTGATTACCCTGGAAGATCACTGTGTGATTCAAACTCCTTGAATCTTAAAACAGAGAGGAAAATTCACCTTCCCCCTCCTTCTCTCCCCCTCCCAGACTCTCCCTGAGAGAGAAAGTAATCTTAACACAGAGAGAAATTAACCTCTTTTCCCCCCTTCCCTCCTTTCCCCACCCAATTCCCTGGTGAAGCCAGACCCAGTCCACTGCGGTCTCACACCAGAATAAAAGAAAACAATCAGGTTCTTCAACAAGAAAAGCTTTTAATTAAAGAAAGAAAAACAGTAAAAATTATCTTTGTAAATTTAACATGGAACAGGTACAGGGTCTCTCAGCTGTAGACACTGGGATACCCTCCCAGCCTAAGTATACAAGTACAAATTAAAATCCGTTCAGCCAAATACACATTTGAACTCCTTCCAGCCAAATACACATTTGCAAATAAAGAAAACAAACATAAGCCTAACTCGCCTTATCTACCTAGTACTTACTATTCTGAGCACATATAAGAGACTGTATCAGGGAGATTGGAGAGAAACCTGGTTGCTCGTCTGGTCACTCTCAGAACCCAGAGAGAACAAGAACCAAACATGAACAGCACACACAAAAACTTCCCTCCCTCAAGATTTGAAAGTATCCTGTCCCCTGATTGGTCCTCTGGTCAGGTGACAGCCAGGCTCACTGAACTTGTTAACCCTTTACAGGCAAAAGAGACATGAAATACTCCTGTTCTGTTAACCCTTAACTATCTGTTTATGACAGAGTCATAAAGTCTAAGGCCAGAAGGGACCACTGGATCATCTGGTCTGACCTCCTGTCTAACACTGGCTGCCAACACCCCCCAGTACCCGCCCACTAAACTCAGCAGCTGGAGTGAGACCAAAGTCTTGCAGCCCAGAGGAGACTAGACTGTTATATGCCCCAGGCAGAGAATAGGAGGGACCGAGGTGCCCCAGACCCCTGCAGTTGCAGGGAAATGATTAAGTGAGATATTTCTGGGTGATCCTAGTGAGTGCCCCACACCCCACGCTGCAGAGGAAGATGGAAAAACCCCCAGATCACCTACAACCTGACCCAAGGGGGAAATTTCTTCCCCATCCCACCTATAATGGTCAGTTAGACTCTGAGCATGGGAGCACAAAGAGAGAGAGAGAGATTCACCCTGCCCAATATCCTGTCTTCTTCTCTGGCTGTTCCTGAAGCTTCAGAAGAAAGAGATAAAAGAACCCTCCAAAAATATATAGGGGGGAAAAATCCCTTCCTGACCCCTAGCAGTTATGGGTGAAACTCTGAAGCATGAGGGTGAGGAACATAATACATAAAATGGAAGTGAGCCCCACTTCATGGTCCACTATTTGTCTCTATTGACCAAGCCTTCCAGCTATCACCAGCAAACTTCATTTAATTTACTACACCTACACTGGGCAGACTTTGTCCTGTCCCTGCCTCCGCCTGCTCCCCACCGTTGGGGGAGTTGCCCTCAGGGTTTTAAAACTAGCGCAGTGGTTTTAGCACTGGTGGGAAGGGCCGGGTCTGGGCTGTGATAAAATGATGGAATGTTTTCCCAGCATGTGAGTCAGAAATATCTTGTGCAGGGAAAGGGCCAGGGAAGATCATGATGTGACAAGAACTAAAGGTCCTTCTGAAATCTTCTCTGTCACCCTTCTCACCCTGACAGGCGGCAGAGTAACGCCCACCTTTGGCTCCAGATTGTCCCAGCCTCCCACGGGACAGGGAAGGGACCTGGCTGTAGTGGAGCCAGTCCAGGTAGGGATTACTGCGGGGTGGCTAGTGGGTTCCTGCTGGAGGGGGAGGGGCAGGAAATACTGAGGGCTGGGATCTTTGGGGCAGCTCAGTGTGGAGGTGGGATGGGGACAGGAAATACTCAGGGTGGAGAAAGGGAGGGGGACAAGGCATGTGACAAACTTGCTGGGAATTGTTTAACCCAAGTCCTGGATTCTAGGAACAGACCCATGGGGTTTGGGGGAGGAAATTACCCTATTTGTGGAATGGGGCTGGTGGGGGAATCCTGGACAGCGCTGGGGAAAACGTATCAGATTCCTAGTGCAAGAACATGAACCTACTGACCAGAGGCTGCTAGGAGATATAAAAAATGGAAACTAGGTCAGATTACAAAGGATGAATATAGGCAAATAACACAGGAATGCAGAGGCAAGATTAGAAAGGCAAAGGCACAAAATGAGCTCAAACTAGCTATGGGAATAAAGGGAAACAAGAAGACTTTTTATCAATACATTAGAAGCAAGAGGAAGACCAAGGACAGGGTAGGCCCACTGCTCAGTGAGGAGGGGGAAACAGTAATGGGAGACTTGGAAATGGCAGAGATGCTTACTGACTTCTTTGTTTCGGTCTTCACTGAGAAGTCTGAAGGAATGTCTAATATAGTGAATGCTTACGGGAAGAGGATAGGTTTAGAAGATAAGATAAAAAAAGAGCAAGTAAAATATCACTTAGAAAAGTTAGATGCCTGCAAGTCACCAGGGCCTGATGAAATGCATCCTAGAATACTCAAGGAGTTAATAGAGGAGGTATCTGAGCCTCTAGCTATTATCTTTGGGAAATCATGGGAGACGGGAGATTCCAGAAGACTGTAAGGGGGCAAATATAGTGCCCATCTATAAAAAGGGAAATAAAAACAACCCAGGAAACTACAGACCAGTTAGTTTAACTTCTGTGCCAGGGAAGATAATGGAGCAGATAATTAAAGAAATCATCTGCAAACACTTGGAAGATGGTAAGGTGATAGGGAATAGCCAGCATGGATTTTTAAAGAACAAATCGTGTCAAACTAATCTGATCGCATTCTTTGATAGGATAACGAGCCTTGTGGATAAGGGAGAAGCGGTGGATGTGATATACCTAAACTTTAGTAAGGCATTTGATCGGTCTCGCATGATATTCTTATAGATAAACTAGGAAAGTACAATTTAGATGGGGCTACGATAAGGTGGGTGCATAACTGGCTGGATAACCGTACTCAGAGAATAGTTGTTAATGGCTCCCAATCCTGCTGGAAAGGTATAACAAGTGGGGTTCCGCAGGGGTCTGTTTTGGGACCGGCTCTGTTCAATATCTTCATCAACGATTTAGATGTTGGCATAGAAAGTACGCTTATTAAGTTTGCGGACGATACCAAACAGGGAGGGATTGCAACTGCTTTGGAGGACAGGGTCAAAATTCAAAACGATCTGGACAAATTGGAGAAATGGTCTGAGGTAAACAGGATGAAGTTCAAAAAAGATAAATGCAAAGTGCTCCACTTAGGAAGGAACAATCAGTTTCACAAGTACAGAATGGGAGGAGACTGTCTAGGAAGGAGTATGGCAGAAAGAGATCTAGGGGTCATAGTGGACCACAAGCTTAATATGAGTCAACAGTGCGATACTGTTGGAAAAAAAGCAAACGTGATTCTGGGATGCATTAACAGGTGTATTGTAAACAAGACACGAGAAGTCATTCTTCCGCTTTCCTCTGCGCTGGTCAGGCCTCAGCTGGAGTATTGTGTCCAGTTCTGGGCACCACATTTCAAGAAAGATGTGGAGAAACTGGAGAGGGTCCAGAGAAGAGCAACGAGAATGATTAAAGGTCTTGAGAACATGACCTATGAAGGAAGGCTGAAGGAATTGAGTTTGTTTAGTTTGGAAAAGAGAAGACTGAGAGGGGACATGATAGCAGTTTTCAGGTATCTAAAAGGGTGTCATCAGGAGGAGGGAGAAAACTTGTTCACCTTAGCCTCCAATGATAGAACAAGAAGCAATGGGCTTAAACTGCAGCAAGGGAGATTTAGGTTGGACATTAGGAGAAAGTTCCTAACTGTCAGGGTAGTTAAACACTGGAATAGATTGCCTAGGGAAGCTGTGGAATCTCCATCTCTGGAGATATTTAAGAGTAGGTTAGATAAATATCTATTAGGGATGGTCTAGACAGTATTTGGTCCTGCCATGAGGGCAGGGGACTGGACTCGATGACCTCTCGAGGTCCCTTCCAGTCTGAGTCTGAGATTGGAAGGAGAGGTGGGAGGTGACCCACCAGTGGGGCTTAGAGTAGATAACCCCTCCCCTTCCTTCCAGCTGCCGGCAATGCGAAATCTGTTGGGATTCCTACTGGGGAGCTGACCCTGGAGCCTGGTGGGGGCCCCATCCCCCGCATCAACCTCTGGCTTGTAGGTGTGTGATGGATGAGAAGACCCTTCCCCCTCTGTCTGCTGGGGGGGTGAGGGGATCTCTATCTCCCCTCCTGTTTTGCCTCCTGGCTGCTCTGAGCAGGGTGGAGGTGGGACCCTGCTGACTGTCTCTCTCTCAGAGCTTCCATTTGATTGGCTCCTCTCCCCCATGAATAGTGGGGCTGTGAGTGGGGCAGCAGGTTGAGTGGAGGGCTCTTGCTCTTTCAGGGGCCGGTGACCTTCGAGGAGGTGGCTGTGTATTTCACCAGGGAAGAGTGGGCTCTGCTGGACCCCGTCAGAGAGCCCTCTGCAGAGACGTCATGCAGGAGAACTATAAGAATGTGACCTCGCTGGGTAAGGATTCCCATCCCCTCCGTTTTTAGAAGGGGAAATGAAGAGTTAAGGTTCACGCCACCCCCACAATGCCTCCTCTGCTCTGCCCTGACTCAGCAACAGCCCACTGAGTGCATTGAAATGGGGCAGACTAGGTCTCTCAAGGTTCTTATGCACCTCCCTTCATATCACAGTCACACCTCTGCCAAGCTGCTCCAACTCCTCCCTTCACCATCCAGTTACAGCTACGGCTGACCCAGTGCACACGGCTGGAGGCATGTGGAGAAATGCTGGGATTCCCATCTGTGAACACAACACAAACAATGGCACGTTCTTAGTCCTTCATAGCTATATTGGAATCATAGATTTTATGGCCAGAAAGGACTATTAGGTCATCTAATCTGACCTCCTATATGACCAGGTCATAGAATTTCATCCAGTTACTGCTGTACTGAGCTGAACACCTTGTGTTGGACTCAATCCGCCCCCAGAAAGGCATCCACTGCGACTTGAAGACTTCAAGAAATGGAGAAACCTCCACTTCCTTTGTTAGTTTGTTAACCTTTGCACCAGACTTACTGAGCCATTCCTAGTGGCTAGTACCAGCTGCAGGGCCAGGGGCAGAGTTAAGGTTGCATTTTAGGGGTGATGTGTATGGTCTGCATGAGAGAGTTTTCCAGCATAATTATATCAATTAAGGATGTGTTCTTTTGCATCCCTAACAAACAGAGCTATGCTGACAAAACTTTGCAGCTCAGAAGAGGCCAGAGTGGATTTTAAAACACTTTCCAAAATTTCAGGGCTGAGAGCAATATTTTAATCAGGGGAAACGTCTAAGAGGAACTCCTTCAGAATGCAAACAAAATGCACAATACACCTAGTCTGAAAGTAAACAGTGGTACGGCTCCAACTCAGATGAATGGGTGTAGCTCAGAGGCAGTGGCCACAGCATGTCCTCTTGACCCAACCAACCAATGACTATGAGAGCAGTGTGAGGTTCCTATTCAGGAGTTCTTGGCGGGTAGGGGAAAGGAGAGCAGGGAGCAGTGGGAGTGGAGAAGATGATGGGAGCTAGTGCTTGTGGGGTGCCACAAGGTAGGGAAGGCTGAGTGTAGTGGGAGGAAAGGGATAGGTATGTGGAAGACTACAGGGAATCAGGGAGGGATGGGTACCATGGAAGGAAGCAGAGGGGAGGAATCAGAGACAGAATCTCCTGGGAACAGGGAGTGTGGTAGTTTGGGGGAGTGGGAGCCTGGGAATGGAGAAAGGTGATGGAGATCCCAGCAGTGGTGCTGTTGGAGTGGGGGGTATTGGGTAGGAGATGTGGGATACTTGGAAGTGGAAAAGACTGAGGATAGT
Source organism: Gopherus flavomarginatus (assembly GCF_025201925.1). NCBI lineage: Eukaryota > Metazoa > Chordata > Testudines > Testudinidae > Gopherus > Gopherus flavomarginatus. The sequence continues at coordinate 2,739,450 of NW_026114609.1, read as the reverse complement.
GGGAAGAGGATGGGGAGTGTTTGGTCCAAGGAGCAGGAAGGATCTGGTGGCAGTGGGAAGGGAAGGTGTCAGGGAGGCAGAGATTTGGGGCCTTCCACTGAGAATGCTTTTGCCATAGTCTCTAATGACTTCTCCCTAAGCAAAGCTCAGAACCAATGCTCCACCCTTATTCTTCTTGACCCGTCAGCCGCCTTTAATACCACTGACCATGGTCGTCGTCTTGACATCTTGTCTGCTTCCTGGTTCTCCTCCTACCTCTGTAACCACTACTTCAGCGTGTCCTTAGGAAGATCGTCCTCACCCCCTCTCCATTTTTCTGTGGGGGTTCTACAGGGCTCAGTCTTTGGTCACTTCCTCTGTACTTTATCTCTGGGAAATCTCACCCCCAAATACAAATTCAGCTACTGTCCGTATGCTGATGAATCACAGATCTACCGCTCTACTCCAGACCTGTCTTCCTCTGTCCAAACTGAAATCTCCGCCTCTCTCTGATGACTCCTCATGGATGGCTAGCCATCAACTCAAGCTCAACAGCTCAAATGTTGATAACAGAGCTCTTAATCCCCCAAGCCAGCCCCCCATCTCCTTTCTTGCTGTTCAGCCTAGAATTAGCTGATGAAATCTCAGAGCCTCTGGCAATATTTGCAAACTCAGATGACAGAAGAGGTCCCAGAAGACTGGAGAAGGGTTAACATAGTGCCCATCTTTACAAAGGGGAAAAAGGAGAAGCTGGACCCTAGTCAGCCTGACCTCAGTACCAGGGAAGCTACTAGAGCAATGTATAAAACATTCAATTTGCGAATACCCAGAGGATGAAGGGGTAACCGATAGCAGCCAGCATGGATTTACTAGGAACACAGCATGACAAACCAGCCTGATATCCTTCTTTGATAGGGCAACTGGTTTGGTGGCTAAAATGGACCTGGACTTCAGAAAGGCTTTTGACACAGTCCCATGAGTAAGCTGGAGAAATGCGGGCTCAACAGAACTCCCATTAAGTGGATATATAATTGGTTACACAACCGCAAACAAAGAATAACTATTATTGGAATGATGTCACATTCCAGGGATTTCTCAAATGGGCTTTCACAGGGATCTGTTTTGTGTCTGTTGCTATTTAACATCTTCATTAATGACCTGGATGTAGGAATAGAGAGCATACTGATCAAATTTGCAGATGACACTAAGCTGGGTGGGCGGTTGTCAACACTTTGGAGGATAGAGCAAAACTTGAAAGAGGTTGTGATAAACTGGTGACCTGGGCTATAGACACCAATGACATTCAACAAAGACAAGTGTAAGGTGCTACACTTTGGGAAGAAAAACCCAGTGCACAAATCCTGACTGGGAGATAACTGGCATGGCAGCAGCACCGCTGAGAAGGATCTGGAATTTGTGGTGGATCACAGCCTCAACATGAAGTCAACAGCGTGATGGTAATGCAAAAAGAAGCAAATGCATTAAGAGAAACATAGCATGCAAATCACAGGTGGTGATAGTACTGCTCTACTCAGCACTGGTTAGGCCTCAGGGGGAGTCCTGCATCCAGTTTTGGTCACCAGTGACTAGACAGGATGTAGAGAAACTGGAAAGAATTCAGAGGCAAGTGACAAAGATGATCAAAGGGATGGAACACAAACCAGTGAGCAAAGGCTGATGGAATTGGATGTGTTTAGTTTGGAAATGAGTTAATCAGCGATCTTCAAATACTCAAAAGGCTGTGTGAGCGTGTGTGGCCGTCCCTCCTGGTCTGTCTCAGGACAGAGCTGCAAAGTCTCCAAGCCTAGGCGCTCAGACAGGGTGGGGCAGCAAACAGTTAGGGGCTTTGCCCAGGTCAAGCACCAAACAGTCTAGCATCCTTGCTTGGCGGCCAGTCGACCAACACAGGCCTCCTGGCCAAAGGCGGGGTGGCAGGAGGTAGGGGGACCCTGGCCCACCTGACTCCACTGGGTCCCAGCCCCTGGTCCTAACAGTGGCAGTGTAATCTGCCACTGGATCAAGAGGGGTCCACCACAACACCCTTACTTAGTGTCAGGCCAACACTCAGCCAGACGATGGTCTAATTCCCCTGGGCTACTTACTACAATCCCCAAGGTTTGGTACCTCTGGCCTCCATTTCCCCAGGGATTGGTGGTCTGTGGCAGCCCCATCAGCTCATTGGCACCTCGACTGGCTGGTGATCCTGGGAGCTTTGGCCAGTCCTCTGGTGGCAGCCCTAGTGGGTCCTCAGTGTCCCACTCTGGCAGCGGGTGATAAGCGTCTGTCTCCCTCGGCAGCTCCAGCCCAACTGAACTGCAGGGTCCCCTCTTGTACTTCTGCGTCCTGTCCTCATCTTCCGGAGGGGTGGTGGTGGCTTTCCTGGCTCTGTAGCCCAACAGGCAGGTTGTGGTCCCTACTGGTCTTCCCCGCTACAGGCTGCCATACAGAGGATGGAGAACAGTTCATCTTTCTTGTCACAGAGGGCAGGAGAAGAAGCAGGGGGTTCAAACTACAGCACAGCAGATTTAGATTAAATCTCAGGAACAACTTCCTAACTGGAAGAACAGTAGGACTATGGAACAGACGCCTAGGGCGGTGGTGGAAAGTTATTCACTGGAGGCTTTCAAAAGGAGGCTGATTTAGTCACAGCAAATCCTGCACCTTGGCAGGGGGTTAGACTAGATGACCTTTGCGGTCCCTTTTAACTCTATGGTTCTAAGGGGAACAGGGGTTCACCCTTGGAAAAAGCTAAAGCGAGCGTGTCACTCATTAAGGGTATGTCTGCACTGCGTCTGGAAGCTGCCTCCCAGCCAGAGTCCATGCTGACTCACTACAAATAACGGTGTAGGCGCTGTTGGTTGGGTTGTAGCTTGGGTTCTAAAGCCAGAGGTTGAGGGGAGTGGGTGGGCTGGATGGTCTGAACTCCAAGCAGAGCGCTAACATCAAAGCAATGTCTCCACAGCCATTTTTAATGCACTAGCGTGAGACTCAGCCTGGAAGGCGGCCGACTCCCTGATGCACCTTAGACGTATCCTAAAGAGGGCGGTCCCAAGGGAGACTGTCTGAGTAGCATACAGAGTAGCAGCCGTGTTAGTCTGTATCCACAAAAAGAACAGGAGTACTTGTGGCACCTAAGAAACTAACATTTATTTGAGCATAAGCATGCATCCGATAAAGTGGGCTGTAGCCCATGAAAGCTTATGCTCAAATAAATTTGTTAGTCTCTAAGGTGCCACAAGTACTCCTTTTATAAGATAAATCAAACCAGCCACAAAAGTAACTTCTGTTTCACCACACTGGCTAACAAGAAAACATAAAGGCAGTTTTCTCAGACATTCTGGTTCTTATAACACCACCAAACACACTGGATTCAGAGATGAGTGGTTCTTTACAACCCGTGTCATTAAATGATAGTTTCTTCTGATCCCAAAGGGCCAGCCACTCCCAGGTCAATATACAACTTAAAACTCACCCAAAAATCATGCTGGTGCCAATCCTTTAGTATGTAATATCTAAAGGTTTATTCATAAAAAGAAAGAAAGGTGAGAGTTAGAATTGGCTAAGGGAATCAATTACATCCAGTAATGGCAAAGTTCTTGGTTCAGGCTTATAGCAGTGGTGGAATAAATTGTTGGCTTAAGTCAAGTCTCTGGAGTACATGCACAGCTGCGATGGGTCATTCAGTCCTTTGCTCAGAGCTGCAATCTGTAGCAAAGTTCTTCCAGAGGTAAGAAGCAGGATTAAAGACAAAATGGAGGTGTTTCCAGGACCTTTTATAGCTTTTGCCGTGAGGAGGGCATCCCATGGTTCTTACTGTGGAAAATTAGAACAACAGGATGGAGTTTGGAGTCACATGGGCAAGTCACATGTTCATGCCCAGTTTCCCTCAGTCATTGCAGGAGGCCATTACCTAGATTCCAGACAGCACATTTCCATGACGGTCCACTCAGTGTAGATGAGCTTCTCCCATGATCCGCTGTCAGCCAAGTGTGTCTTGATGAACCACTTAATTTGAAAGTCCCTCCAAGATGTGCTAGCTAGCTGCCTTGTGGGCATTACCCTGTTACGCTTATGAGAAGCATGCAGCATCTTTTACAGGGGAAAAGGCAATACGCCGCATTTATTGAAAATAGAACAATTCGCATAAGTGTTCAGTCACACACCAGACACACAAACACACACACACTGTCCCGCCAGTCAGTGTTACAGTTACCAGTCCAGAGTCTAGAGCAACCTAGTGGCCAGCTAGGTTGATCATGGGTAGGAGGAGCTGGGTTCCGTTGGTCATGACACGATGCTCCGGGGAAGTCTTGGCAGGATGAACCCAAAGTTTCATGGCAAGGCACCTTGTTTATATAGTGATTTTCCTTCATTGGGACCAATGAGTTTTGCATCGTCATGCTGTATTCAATTGTTTGACAGTGCTTGTTATCTTAAATTGTCCTTCTCATCCTTTATCTTATTCTTTAATTAAGTCCCTCGGGGAGCTCTCCCAGGCTGGTTTTGATCACAGCTATCTTATTCCCACTGATAGGTGCCTGTCTCATCTTTAGAATCATCAGTCTGCCCTCCTCTAACATTTCAATAGGAGCATGTTGCAGCCTCCTGGTGCCCTTGCGTCTTTCTTCAGTTCTTCCCTCATACATATGGTTCAGCGACGACCTTCACACTTATCTCTTAACATGTACATTCCTTATTCACACATAAAACAGAATTAATTTACACAGAACATTTTACACAGGAACATCAAATTGCCATGCAAAAGAAAACAACCATGGCATTCTTTTACTTATTTTAAAATGCAAAACATACAACAAATTGGTGACCCTCAAAGGTCTGTTACTGCCTTGAAATCAGTCCAGACACAGATTCTGGCTGATGTATCTCTACCCACTGGCCCATTAGCCATTCCTTTCTGTTACTCAAAAAGGGTGGCTGGCAGGATGTGCGTAGATCATACACCAATACACTTAATGCACGCTGCATAACTATTAGTTATCCTTCATTCCAAATTATATAAAATACAAACATAAAATCCTACTGCAACATTTGGGGGAAGAGTTTGGGGGAGTTCAGTTCCTGATTTTTATTTGACCTCTCTCCAGTACTTATTTTGGTTTGGCCTTCCCCCTTCCATCCCTGTCTGAGGTTTCTGTCTCTATCACAGCAGGTGATGCAATGGTACGTGAGAAAGAGGAACAGAATTCTCTGCAGGAAAATGTTGAGCAAGTGGATAAACACAGAGGATTATGGCAAAGATCGAAAAGGAATGTGTCCAGGAGTCATGAGCAGGGAAACTCCTGTGAGAGTCATCACAGACCAGAAAAAGAGCAGGGAAACCAGCCAGGGGAGAAAGTGGGTAAATTAATTTCACGAGAAGGAACTCAGAAGGACCTCAAGGAAACCACAACACAGCAGGAAATCCTTATGGGAAAGAGCAAAAATAAATGCACTGAGTGTGGGAAAAACTTACGTGACTATTCAGCCCGTAAAGAGCATCATAGAATCCACACAAGTGAGAAACCCTGTGAATGCAGTGAGTGTGGGAAAACTTTCAAGCGCGGCTCACATCTTATTTCCCATCAGAGAATCCACACAGGGGAGAAGCCCCATGGATGCAGTGAGTGTGGGAAAACCTTCAGCCGCAGCTCACACCTTATTACCCATCAGAGAATCCACACAGGGGAGAGGCCCTATGAATGCAGTGAGTGTGGGAAAAATTTCACTCACAGATTCAGCCTTATTAATCATCAGAGAATCCACATGGGGGAAAGGCCCTTTAAATGCCATGAGTGTGGAAAATGCTTCATTAACACCTCAACTCTTTCTAAACATCAGAGAATCCACACAGGGCAGAGGCCCTATGAATGTAGTGAGTGTGGGAAAAACTTCACTCACAGATCAGGCCTTTCTGAACATCAGAGAATCCACACTGGGGAGAGGCCGTATGAATGCAATGGGTGTGGGAAAACTTTCAATCGGAGCTCAAACCTTATTACTCATCAGAGAATCCACACAGGAGAGCGACCCTATGAATGCAGTGAGTGTGGGAAAACCTTCGCTTGGCACTCAGCCCATGTTAGTCATCAGAGAATCTGCCAGGGAGCTCAACACCATAAAAACCTCTAGGGCAGGGCTGCACAACTCATAAAGCAGTGAGGGCCATATTACTCCAAAGAAAACATCTGAAGGCTGAACTCCCCTCCCCGCTCAGCACCAACAGAACACCACCCCCACCAAAACACACACACACCCAGTGCTGCCTGCACTGTGGAAACAAACCCTCCTTCCCCAGTGCCACCCCGCTGAAACAGCTGTGGGCCAAAAAGGAAGATTGGGGGGGATACTTTATTAAGAATTTTTCAATTAAAGCAAACTATTTTTTAAATTATTATTTTTTAATGAATCAGGGAAAAATGAAAAAACACCTGTTTTGTTGAAAGAAAACTTTGTACTTTTCATAATTACCTTGCAAATTTAATGAGAGATATTGCATCTCTTTTGGGCAACAAGCTTGTCGTATTCAGGGGTCATATGTGAAGTGGATATTTTCATTATGTCTTCCAAATGGTCGTCAGTCAGAGAAGAACATTGCTTGTTTTTATTCATGTTTGTGGTGGAAAATGATTTTTCACATATGTAGGTGCTTCCGAAAATGCTGAATGTTTTCAGTGCAACTTCAATAAGATTCTTTTATTTTTCATCATCCAGACTTTTGTAGAAGTCCCACAGGCTGCTTTCTCTGTGCTTATATCGGTAAACTGCCGAACATTGAAGTTCAGTAACCTCCAAATGCAAATCTACTGGCACTTCCTCTGGATCCACAGAAAAGGGATCTTCAATCAGCTTCAACTGGACATCGTCGTCTTTAGACAAAGTAAGTCTTCTGTCAAATTCTTCAATCAAAAGATTGATGTGCTTTGCACATTTTTCTCCTAACTCAGTGTGTTTGTGCTGAGGGATACACTGTGCACAAGTGGGAAAGTGACACATTTCACTTTTTGACAGCCGACTTCTGAAAAGTTTCAATTTCATTTTGAAAGCTTTCACTGCTGCACACATTTGAAATATAAGTTGATTTTTTCCCTCTGAAGTTGAATGTTGAGATCATTCAGGTGTGCTGTAATATCACAAAAGAAAAAGAGATCTTGATTCCAGGACTCATTTTCAAGCTCTGGGAATTTTATTGGCCCATTTTCTACGAATTTTGCTACCTCCTCTTTCAAAGGAATGAAACGGCGGAGCACTTTTCCTCGACTCAACCACCTCACTTCCGTATGACTGCACTCAGTTTTACCCCTTCAAGAAGGGCTCAAAATGTCCTATGTTTTAGTCCTCTATAACGGATGTAGTTTACAATGGAAACTATCACTGACATTACATGCTCAGATTTTAAGACTTTCTACACAAAACCTGCTGATGTAAATGCAGTGATGTTTGGTTATTTGTCTCCCAATAAATTCTTCAAGAAGAGTAACTGCTCCAACATTTTTTTCCACACATAACTGGAGCACTATCAGTACAAATGGCCATCAAGTTTGTGAAATCTAATCCTGACTTATCATTCATGCACTTTATCACTTCACTGGAGATTTCTTTTCCGGTTGTGTGACCTGTCATGGAGCACATGCCAGCAAGTTCTTCAGTAATTTCAAAGTTATTATCAATACCTCTAATAAAAATAAGAAGTTGGGCGGTGTCTTTTAAATCGGTGCTTTCATCCCTAGCTAGGGAGTAAAAGCAGAATTCACTGACTCTCTGCTTTAACTGATCACTTAGATTGGTAGAAATGTCAGCTATTCTTCTCTGTACAGTCATGCGTGCTAGACTGACATTCTCAAATATTTTCCTCTTTTCTGGACATAACTCAGATACAGCAATCAAGATACACTTTTTTAAAAACTCACCTTCTGTGAAGCATTTCCCAACAGCAGCAATTTCCTTAGACATTTGAAAGCTTACTTTAGTAACTGTATCATTCTCAGTATGTACGTATTTCTTTGTCCATTCAGTGTTGAAGACACTGTGCTCTGATTCTCTTTTTCTCTTTTTCTTTTCACTCGTGGTAGCCATTATGAAGCTCAAGATTTTATTGAATAAATTCATGCACAAGGGAAACACTCACAGTCACACACAAAGAGAAGAGATCTCTCACGGTGCATGGCCCACTAGCAAGGCACTGACATGTGTGTGGAAGCCTGTAGAGGGGGAAAGAAACAGCGTGCATTAGGGTGACCAGATCACAGCAGTAAAATAGGACCCATCCCCTCCCCTCTCAACCCCACCATCACATCCCTCTTCACTCCCTAACCCCCGCTGGCTTGCTGCATCCCTCCTAGTCAGTGCCCCACTCACCTCTTTTCACTCCTCTCTCCTCCTGCCAGAAACCCCCATGCCCGCCCCTAGAATCCCTGCTGCCTCACTGCTCGCCTCTTTGCCCACTCGCCCTGCCTCCGACTCACTGCTCTACCCCAATGCGCCCCCCCCCCCCTCGAAGTATAAAGCCTCATTCAAAGACCCAGGGATCACTATATTACTGCACACAGCAGTCAATCAATGCAGTTGTAGATACATCTCTGCATTATCTATTTTTGTATAACTTGTATATCACTTTGCATTGAACCTTGGTAGTATGTTATAGCGAGCCCCTAAGGTAGTATAATTAAGTAAAGAAAAATGTCTTTTTGCTAGAAGTAGAATAAGATCTTCCCTCCACTTGGTAATCAGTTGCCCTGTTGAATGAATGAGGTGTGAATGAGAAAGGCATGGAAGGCAGCACTTCCAGACAGCTGCAACCCTTGTAGAGGGGCTGGGAGCCAGAGCAAGGGTTCATATTACAAATAAGGCATAAATAGTCAACAGCGAGGATGATTGACCACAGGAACAAGCTACCAAGGAAAGTGGTGGATTTGCCATCTCCTGATGTCATTTAATGAAGACTAGATGCCTTCTGGAATGTGTTTGCCCCCAAAGTAGCTCTTGTGTCATACAGGAGGCCTGTGATATGCAGGGGGTCAGATTAGATACTGTAATGGTCTCTTCTGGCCATAAAGTTGACTAATGTCTGAGAAAACTGAGTGTAGCATTGAGAGCAGCGTCTGATGTTTTCCTGTCTAGCCAGCTTGCTTCCTAGAACGAATGCTCCTTGAGTGGGGTGATCCACAGGGAGTAGCTCAAACCTCCAAAGTGCCTGGCCAGGGGCAGGACATTAGCACAGCAAGGGAGGGGTGTGGCAGTGACATCACAAAGGCCTTTTGCAAGACCTCAGACTATTGGTCAAAGGTGGTGGGGAGGTGGTGGCCTCACAGAGAGCTGCTGATATCAGCCAGGCAGGACAGAGGCAAGGGGCCAGGGAAACCTCAGAGACCCCTGTGGCTTTGCTTCAGCAAGTCTCCTTCTCCAGGTCTCTCTTTGAGGACTGAGAGAGTATTCGGGTCCACGGATGTGAGCGCCAGGAGGAACCTCTTTTAAATTTTCTCCTTCCCTTTTGTCAAGGTATGATTCCCCACTCTGAACCTTAGCGTCCAAAAGATGGGGTACCTGCATAAACCACCCTAAGCTTAATTACTAGCTTAGAAATGGTAGAGCTGCCACCCCCAAAAAATATAGTGTTTTGGGACACTTTCTGGCCCCCAAACCCTTCCCTGGGGACCCCAAGACCCCAAACCCCTTGGATCTCAAAACAAAGGGAAATAAACCAATTCCCTCCTTTCTTCTTCCCAGATTCACCCCTCCCTGGGTTACACTGGGAGATCACTGTGATTCAAACTCCTTGAATCCAAAAACAGAGAGGAAATTCACCTTCCCCCCCTTCTCTCCCACTCCCAGACTCTCCCTGAGAGAGAGACAGTGATCCTAACACAGAGAGAAATCAGGCTTTTCCTCCCACCTTCTCTCCTTTCTCCCACCAATTCCCTGGTGAGTCCAGACCCCGTCCTCTGGGGTCTCACACAAGAATAGAAAAAACAATCAGGTTCTTAAAAAGGGAAAAACTTTTAATTAAAGAAAGAAAAAAAGTAAAATTATCTCTGTAAAATCAAGATGGAAAATGTTACAGGGTCTCTCAGCTTATAGACACCAGAGAGAATCCTTCCCCCAGCACAAATACAAGTTGCAGCAAACAGAGATACAATCCTTTCAGCAAAATACACATTTGCAAATAAAGAAAACAAAATACTAAACCGTCTTTCTAACTGGTACTTACTAAATTGACCAGAAGAGCCTGTATCAGAGAGATTGGAGAGAAACCTGGTTGCACGTCTGGTCCCTCTGAGCCCTCAGAGTGAACAACAACCAAACACTAACAGCACATACAAAGACTTCCCTCCCTCAAGATTTGAAAGTGTCCTGTCCCCTGATTGGTCTTCTGGTCAGGTGACAGCCAGGCTCACTGAGCTTGTTAACCCTTTACAGGCAAAAGAGACATGAAGTACTCCTGTTCTATTAACCCTTAACTATCTGTTTATGACACCTTTTAGTGATTTTACTAGAAAACAACCGTCCCTGTTTAGAAGGTAAGAGCTTCCTCAAGGTTTGAAACCTGTTCAGTCTGATCCATTAGGTGACAGTTGAATTCTAGGCATGGAAAACACGAGCTTAAGGAGGCAGAATTTTATTCTGTACCTGGGATTTTGTCCCTCAGAATCACTGGGGACATTAGGGTTTGTCCTTTTTGTTTCACCTTTTTCTCCATCCATGCCTTCCTCCTTTCTCTTTGTCTCTTGCTTCTAGTGTCCTTTCACCTGTTCCCCTCCCAACACCAAGAGTGAGGGGTGTGTGTGTGTGTTTGTGTGTTGCGGGGGAGTGCTCTGCAGCTCCCACTGTGGGACGTCCACCCAAAAATGTGGGGGCTGAAATAGTGCTCGGGCAGTGATCCCCACCGGTGACCTGGGCCATCCTTTGGGCTCTCTGGTGAGAACCCTCGGCCTCCCGTCCTCAGTCTCTACCCTGACTGGCTGAGCAGGGGGTTATTGACAGGGAGGAGACTCAAGTCCTTGTTGTTCTCTTTTAAGACCAAGTAAATAAGTCATAACCACTTATATGTTTGATGAATTTTGCTGCTTCTCTGCATTAATGGTCTCTGAGCAGTTCATGATTCTCTCTAACATTGCAGTTCTCCTAAAATACTTGCTGAATAATTAGTATGCACTGTTGTTGGTATGCAGCTCATTCGAGAACACTTTATTCAGGTTGTTCAATGTCTGAAATTCAAGATCCGATGGTTTGTTTGTGAATCAGGGGTCCTAGTCCCTCTTGGGTCCTATTCCTAACTCTGCCAGTGACTGGCTGTGTGATCTAAGACAAGTCAATTCTCCTTTCTCAGCCTTAGCTTCTCCCTCTTTCAAGTAGGGATAATAATGATCCGCTCCTACCTACCTCACGGTGGGTGAAATGCGGGGATCCATTGGAGAGTGTCACTAGTGTAACCCTTCTGCCCCTCTGAGTTGGCAGCAACAAGGGCCGGGTTCAGTATCCAGGGGTTCAGTTTCAATAACACAATGAATAACCGGCTCGAGCCCCCACCCAGTGACCTGGGACAATTACATACCACCCCCCCTGGGTTCCTCTAGGAGGCAATACTTCCCCACTCGCAAGCACGGAGTCCGAGTGTAGCAAAATCCTTTTAATAAAGGAGAGAAACAATGCAGCATCCCATTGGAGAAACACCACAAACAGGATAACACAAACCATGAGCAAAAAACCCCACCTCGAAGTACATTTGGCAGTGTCTAAAATCCATATCACCTCAGAGTTCAAAAGTTCATCTGCAGGGTTCTGCCCCACCCCCAGCCTGGGTGGAAATGGGGGGGCACACAGGGTGTAAAAGGGGCACCTTACGTGGGCCGAGGCCGACTGCCCCGCCTCTCCGTGGAGATCTGCTGCAGCCTTCACCACGATCAGCTCTGCTCTGCTCCTCCAGCCATCCCCGCAAACTGCTCTGCTCCACTTGCTGTTCCACAAGCTGCTCCACCATATGCTCCACTCCACCAGCCGTCCCATGAACTACTCCAGCTGGCCCTACACATTGCTCAGTTCTTCTCTGCTGCACTAGGCCACTCCAACCATCCTGCAAACTGCTCTGCTCCACTTGCTGTTCAACAAGCCGCTCCAACCGTTCCACACACTACTCCGCTCCACCATATGCTACGCTCCACCAGCCGTCCCATGAACTACTCCAGCTGGCCCTACACATTGCTCAGTTCTTCTCTGCTGCACTAGGCCACTCCAACCATCCTGCAAACTGCTCTGCCAGCCACTTAGCAATATATCTCTTAAGTTCCCCCACTAGTTAACACAGCACTCAGTGATCTCAGCTCTTACTGATTTCAGCTTGTAGTAGTGGAGCCCCAGTGCTGGTGCAAAGTGAATTCAGCTCAGCAGCCTCTAGCTAGGTTCCAGAAAGGAGGTGCAATTGGTATGCCAGGCACTCAAAGGTGCCCCATACCATCAGGTACACATACCTATCCCCAACCTCTCTCAATTCACTGGGTTTTGGCATCCATGTCCCTTGTCTAGCGAGTGCTACTTAATTGATGTTGAGACTTTCTGTCATAAAGCAGTCTCATAGTTCCTCATTCACGTAATCAGGGTGACAGCACTTTATTCCTCCTGCCCCAGTAATGAAGAAATTGGGGATCTTAGAGCTGTCAAAATAACCATCTCAGGCTGCCATGGGCTATGCTAGGCAGGGTGGGTGTGCCAATGCAAACCCCTGAAATTCTTTCCACACTCCCCATAGTTCACCACCAGATGTCAGGGTAGATCTCATCCTGACTCTGCTCACTTCCTCCCCCCAGTCGAGAATTTGTCGTCCCGACAAATCACATTCCCTAATATACCAACTCACTGGTCCCCTCCAAAGGGCCTCAGATAGCCCACTTTAGCTTTCACAAACCTGTGTGCTAAATGTATTGGCTCTTCACTAGTCACCCCAGGTGCATCGTAAGTTAACCGTTTCACTGGTCTTATTACCCTGTCTCGCCTATTGAGAATCCCTGTTGATGTGATAGGGGGGACACCCTCTTGAGTGACGGATGGAGAGGTTTCCCGTGAGGTCCCCTCAGATACTGACATAGGCCCCTGCATTTCTAGTTCTAACAGTGGAGGGTCAAAGGTGCTCAGGACATGCTCCATCTGTATGTCGCCACTGTCCAATAACCTGTGTATGTCATCACACGGGGGTCCCACCAGTGGCTCAGGAGTGTCAGGAATGGGCCTAAATACTTCTGCCATGGGGTTTAGGGTGAAAGAGGAGGTGTTCTCTTTTGATTCAGCTTATCGAGACTGAAATCTTGTCTTCATCCCAGGTTACACCACTGTTGTGTCTTCCTCCTCAGACTCACTCTCAGATGTGCTGAGTAGGTGTAGGTTAGCTGCAGGTGGCCATCTGTCACATTGGAAGGCGGCTTTGGTACAGCACCTTCGTTCTGCCCAGTTGCCCTCTTGTGGCCCATCTCATAAGGGGTGCCTACCAATTCCCCCACAGGGAGCAAAAGGTTTCTATGAACGGTCTTTGTCTGCTCTGGACCCTCTTCAGGTTTGATCTTGTAGACCGGCAGGTCTAGCTTTTCCATCAGCAAGTAAGGTATTGCCTTCCATCTTGCAGACACACCCTAGCATCATGTTGATGTTTGTTGCAGTCTCTGTTCTTCCAGGCTGCAGATATAGCTAAGTGATAAGCATCCCACAGCTTTTCTCGTAGTCGGGATACATATTGCTGATGAGTTTCATAGCTGTCGCCATCCTCTGATACACCAAAGCACAGGTATATGGGTAATCTTGCTTCTCGCCCAAACATCAAGAGATATGGGGTGACTCCCATAGCATCGTTCTTTGTGGCGTTGTAGGCGTGCACCAGAAATGCGACATGTTGTCTTCCGGTTGCCTTCTGCTCTGGCCGCAAAGTCCCTAACATATCTAATAGGATTTGGTTGAACCTTTCGGGTTGAGGTCCACCTTGTGGGTGATAAGGCATTGTCCTCAACTTTTTAATTCCTGCTGTCCTAGCACCTTCTAGTGCATAATATGAGGTATCGTATCACATTTACTCAGAGCAGATTATGACATAATAGACTAGCTGAAATAGTCTATTATATTTGTATTTTTTTATTTTGAAATTATTAAGAGCATCAACTACCTAGCTCAGATCGAAGCATCTTAGCTAATGTTTGTGATCTAAGTGTCTCCTCTTTGTGTGCGACGAGACAATTTAACACACTCTGACAAACAGGAGATGCTTTTGTTTTGCAACAAAATATTTTTGCAAAGAACTTTCATCCCACTTGTTTTGATTTCGAGAAACAAACTGGTTTAGTCTGAAGGGGATTTTCTGACAAAAATGGTTTCAATGAAATTTCCCCACCATCTCGATTCCTGGGCTCTATCCCTGCCTCTGGGGGGGTTTGCTGTTTGTTAGAACAGGAGTCAGGACTGGTGGCTTCTCTTTCTGGCTCTGCCACCGCCTTGCTGTGTAGGCCCTTGGGTAGGTCACTTCCCTTCTCTGTATCTCAGGCTCCTCCCCATCTGTCCAATGGGAACAGGGACAATTCTCAAACTCTGGGCAGTCATGAGCTTGAGTGAGATAAGGGGCGTTAAAACCCTCTGTGAAGGAGAAAGGGGAGTTTCACGGTGTTTAGCACCAAGGAATTCTGAAGTTTGCTAAAATGTCTAGTCTGTGGAAACAAGAAATGGTCGGGACCAAACTTTTTAACCACTACCTTTTTTAAGTCCATTCAGGGATGTGAGTCCCTGTCTCTTAGGTACCTGGGGTTCCTTGCCAGCAGGACAGAAGAGGTTCCTGCCTCTGTTTTTGTGGCCTAAACAAACCAGGTGTTGTGCCCCAGGTCTCCTCTGAGATACCTGAAAAAGAACATCTTCCCATCCATGAACGGGACAGGACCTATCTTAGAAAGGGGAACAAAGAGACCCCTGAGACTTACAGACTAGCTAGCCTTACTTCCATAGCTTGAGAGATACTGGAATACATTCTTAAACAATCAGTTTGTCAGTAGCATCTACAGGATACTTTGGTTCTTAGGATTAGTGAGCGTGGATTTGTCAAGAACAAATCATTCCAAACCAATCCTCTTTCCTTCTTTGGCAGGGCTCCGGGCCTAGTGGAGGCCGGTAAACAGTAGATGGGATCTAGCTCGGTGTTATTAAGGCTTTTGACAGAGTCCCGTAGGACATTCTCACAAGTAAACGAGGGAAATGTGGTCTAGATGCAATCAGTGTGATGTGGGTGCAGAGCTGTTGAAAGCCTAGATTCCAAGAGCCCTTCTCCATGTCTGGCTGTCCAACAGAGAGGGTGTACCTAGTGGGTCCGGCAGGGATCAGTCCGGGGTCTGGTACTATTCAATATTTTCATTACTGATTTGGAAAATGGAGTGGAGAGCATGCTTCTAAAATTTGCAAATGACACCAAGCACTTTGGAGCACAGGACTGGAATTCAAAATGCCTTTAACAAATTGGAGAATTGGTCTTCTTGAGCCAAACTCCATAGCTGGGCCCCTCTCTCTAGACTGGGATAAAGTGAAACCCCAGAGCCAAACACTCCTCTTCCTGGACAGTGCGCTCGCCCTTGAATGGTCAGATGTTGCTTAGCACTGTCAGAGCAGCTTTGGCTGGGGGATTCTCCCAGAAATTTCCAATAGCGAGAAAGTATGAAATCCCCATCAATGAAACTCACCGCTCCATTAACTCCAGCATAGCACACTCCCTCTCAAAGGCAGGGGGAGCGGCCATGAGGGCCTGCTTGTAATTGCCAGCTGTGAGAGGGAGTGTTCAGCAGTGGTTAGCAAAGGGGCCTGGAAAGAAGGACTGCTGGGTCCCATCCATTCTTCTGACACTTGGTGTGATCCTGAGCCAGTAGCTTCCCCACCCCAGGCCTGTTTCTCATCAGTAGGGTTGGGGTCGCAGTTCCAACAGCCCAGGGGGGTTGGGAGGCTCCATGAAGGTGTGTAAAGTGCTGGGATTTCAGGATCCCAGAGGCGCTGTCACCCCCACGCTAGGGTGATGTTCTGCACCCCCTGCTGCTGGCCAAGTTTCTCCTTTCCCTGGCAAAAAGACAGACTCTTGTTTTCCCAAACAGCCGATCACCCAGTGTCATCACCCTGCCTAGGGAGTAGCTCAAACCTCTAAAGTGCCTGGGCAGGGGCAGGACATTAGCACAGCAAGGGAGGGGTGTGGCAGTGACATCACAAAGGCCTTTTGCAGGACCTCAGACTATTAGTCAGAGGTGGTGGGGAGGTGATGACCTCACAGAAAGATGCTGACATCAGCCAGGCAGGACAGGGGCGAGGAGCCAAGGAAACCTCAGAGACCCCTGTGGCTTTGCTTCAGCAAGTCTCCTTCTCGAGGTCTCTCTTTGAGGACTGAGAAAGTATTCGGGTTCACGTATGTGAGTGCCAGGAGGAACTTCTTTCGAGTTTTCTCCTTCCCTTTTCCTGATTTTACTAGAAAACAGCCGTCCCTGTTTAGAAGGTAAGAGCCTCCTCGAGGGAAGGGGTGTCATGAAGGCATCACAGTTCGGATGCTGGTGCCCCCCCAATGTAAGGAAGTTCCTGCCACCCTGCTCTGTGTTCGCAGTGCGGGAGAGAGCAGCATTCCACGGCAGTGATTTGCTCCTGGCTGCCAGAGCAGAGCAGCAGGCTCAGCTGTCAGAACTTCCCAGAGCAATGAATGGGGCGGGGCCCATGGCTCTGTAGCAGGAATGCAGGACAGGCGAGTTCACGGCGGGCATTGTGGGATACTGGAGGAGGCCAGTTATGGTGATATAATGAACAGCAGCGTCTACTCTGTCACTTCAAGTTTGCTTCAAAAAGCTCTAGACCTTTCATCGAAGTTGTTTTATTTTGTCAGCAAAACAGGGCAGTTTTGTCGCCAGATGTGGCATTGCAGTGTGTGCACCAGCCACAAGCTGCCGACTGAGGTAGTGTTGTGTGTTTTTCACACACCTGAGCAACATAATTCTGCTGAAACAACTTTGTAGTGCAGACCTGGCCAAAGATTCACTCACAAACAACTTGTAAGGAAAACATCACCTGCTCCTCTGCTTTGCAGAATCCAAATACAAGCAAAGCTTGTCAGGCCCCAGTGGTGATGGCAGGGAGTCAGGTGTGGGCAAGCACTGTGTTTTAGCCACCCATGGGTTAGCTGCCTAAAGCATCTGTTTTGTAAACAGGAGATCCTAGGTTCAACTCCTGGTGATGCCTTGCTGACTGGTTGTTGGGGCACCTGCTATTGGCTACTGTCAGAAGAGAGGATTCAGAGCTAGATGGGCCTTTGGTCTAGCCCAGTGTGGTTTTTCTTATGGTTTAAATAACACTCACAGGCACTGATAATAGAGTTACTGAAAGTTTGGGAGTTAGCAGCGGGTAGGTCGGTGCTCCAGTCCCCACACAGATGACACTCTCCCTCTGGGACAGGGGCAGGTCTGAGCTCTCACCTGAATGCTCATTGTGGCTGTCAGAATCTGTGAGCAGCTTGTTTAGTTTATGCCAAAGGTTGAGTCCTGCTTTGTGCACTGTGTGAGAATGAAAATCCTAAACTGCCTCTTGAAATAACGAATGCAGCAGGACGTGTTATTGTCCCTGCCCCAAGGCAGACAGACCAATGGAGAAATGCCATCAAGTCCAAGGTAATAATCCACTGCCGTTTTACATTTTTTGCTTGCTAAACTCCTTATCTGCCTGGCCCAGGCTGTCCTCTGCCTCAGCTGCTGCTCCCAGCCTGCTCTAGAGTCAAACATGGAGGGCTCCCAGAGGAACAGAGACTGGGACGGGGCAGCAGCCTGGGTTGGGCTGGGAAGATGCTGGGAGTTCTGGTTCCCTGAGAACTGGCCCGGCTCCCTTCTCAACAGCGAACAAATCAATTCCACGTCCCCTCCCCAGAAAAATCAGCCTAGAGCCAAGGGCAGCCGGGGACGATTCCCTCTAGTTCCCACCGAGGCAGGAGAGAACCCAGGGTGTTTCTAGGAGAGCTTATGGAACTGACGTGGGGAAACCAGCCTTTAATAACAGGCAGTTCCAGTTTAAGCTTAGTGTTTTTAACAATTTCTACAACATTAAAAAACCCTTCAATCGTAGTGTCACCACCCATAAAATTGCTTCAGCCTTATAGGTTCCTAAGTGCACAACTAAACATCTCTTCAAATCCAAGGGAGTGGAGATCAGTCAATGTTCAGAGTCATCCCACATAAAAGAACCATGTTGTGGTACATACTGGCCCCATCATGTGGTCGTCGCCTTTCCCTCCTCTCTGTTAAAAGTTTTAGTATTTTGCACAGAAACTTTCTTCCCTCAGGAGAGACCTGGGAACCAGGGCTGCCAGCCAGACAAACACCTTTAAGAGGAGGCGTAATGTGTCAAAAAATGATTTCCCTCCTTCAGTTCACTGACACCCTGAAATGTTACTTATCAGGGCAGAGCCGGAGGACTGAAAGCAGCTACATCAAACCGCTGTGTAGCTAGCAGGAATGAACACAAACACTCCCTTGTATCTGAAGAGATGTTTAGTTTTACCCTTGGTAAACTACAAGGCAAAAGGGAAAGGTGATGGTGGTGTCAGATATAAAGAGTGAAACATGAAACAATCATCATAGTTATGCCCATAGCAACTGTAAATATTTCTAAATTCTTCTTATTATCATCAGTGTATTATTTTCTCTGTCATCTAGAAATTGACTAGATCTTGACCAAGAAATTTGGATCTTGACAAAACAATCAACTAGCCCTCATTAAGATAATGGACTTGACACCCACTCGGGTGTCTCCACGCAGGTTCAAGTACTAACAACAGTGGCACCGTACAGCCATAGCTTTTAATCAGGGCAATACATTGATACAAATTCCTGTTAAATCATTTCTCAGGCAGAGTCCATCGCCCAAATTCCTTAAGGCACTGGGCCACCATGTGGACGTTTCATGTCCCTCCTCAATTTCACACAGAGGCACAATTTCCTTTGCACAGATCCAATAACAGTAAAACCTCCCTGTGTCTCTTGTCTGAGCCAGGGCATTCAATTCCAGTGAACCCTTCTCTCCTGCAATGGCAATGGTCAGACAGAGGGGACATGGTCACCTGCATCCCTGCCAGGGAGATATTGGCTCGGCTCTTTCTTTCTGCTGCTGTTGTTAGTCCATGAAACATCAGGGATGGAATGCAAGGCTGAGCTCACACACCAACCCCTGAAACATTTCAGTGCCCCAGAGAAATCCTGCCCCCGGCTATTGGAATGATATGGTGGAGATTTGAATAGGAAAGGGACTGTCTGAATTGTCAGTGTGGGGAATGAACAACAATCTATAGCAATGTCGTTAGCCACAAACACACTAATCATGTTCCAGCTGGAAGGGAAATGGGCAGGAACTCTTGCTGTTCACCATGGACACACTTACACTAATGCACAGCCGTGAGTGTGCTGGGGAAGCTGGTCTGAGCCATTTGAAGCGACAAGTCTGTGAGAACAGAATCATTGTGTAGTGCAGTAGCTGTACATCAAGTAGTTGTAGCCGAGTGGTTAAGGTGATGGACTAGAAATCAATTGGGGTCTTCCCACGCAGGTTTGAATCCTGCTAACTATGGTGGCATTAGTGGGTTGTCAGTACTGTTGTTTTAATGCTGGAGCCAGATCTGGTCTCACTCTGAGGCTGTCTGCACTTAAAATGCTGCTGTGACACTGCTCTAGCACTACAGATTAGACAGTTGCTACAGTGACTGGATGGGTTTTCCATCCCTGTAATAGCGACATTGACAAAACAATCTTTCCTTTCATTTAGCACTATCTAACTATGGTTAGATAACTATAGTATAACTATGGTATAAGGATGATGGACTGGTCTAAAGTGCTAGTTATAAAAAAATTTTTTTCCAATCCCTTGGCTGTTCTGGTCTGTGCATAGAGATGTGATTTCACATCCCACTCCTGATATTACCATTAATTCTATCCGGAGAAAATGGCCTCACTTCAATCTCCTTTGGAACAATAGAACACCATTTGCTTAGCTTTTCTATTGCAGTAGCTGTGAGAGAAGCTCCAAACCAGGGGGAAACAGGGCCTGTTCTCTCGACCCATCAGTTTTTGTCTTTCTTCATTCCAAGCCATTTTCTGATACATCCATATTTCCCACACTTCTATGAAACTTTAGAGTCATCATTTAATTGCCACACAACTGTACTTATGAAGTGAAGTGAAACACAACATTTTTTGGATATTCTTGCAGAAGAGTTTTGTTTTCTGACCTGGAATTGAACAGGGGCTACCCGAGGGGGACAATGCTGCTCCCTTTTCTTTGCTCATCCAAAAAACATAAGTTTGTGGTGCCCTTTGTTTCCTTGTTCTTCAAACACCTGTCGGGGTGGCCTAGGGAGACTTGGTCCTGACTCTCAGGGTCTCTCCCTGCCCTACCTTTCTATGTGATTCTGTTGTGTGGGTTTGCGCTATGTCGTTGTTCCACACTGAGCTGTTTTGCACAGTGTCACTTTGCACTCTGATGCATTGTTTCGTGTTGTATGGTTTTTGCACTGGCTTGTGTTGCACTGGTTTGAGCTGAGCTCTTTTGCAGTGCGTCATTTTGCCCTATGTGGCGTTCATTTGCATGGTGCTGAACTGTCGGGCTTTGCACTCCTACGTGTTGTCACTTTGTGCTGTGGAATGTCAGTTCACGCTGAATTGTTAGATGTTAGATTGGGGTGTTTCCACTTTTGTTGTTGTTTGTATTGTATTGCGATGGCATCGAATTATAGAGCTGCACGGCTGCAAGGGCCCTGGAGAGGTCATGAAATCCAGCCCTCTCTGCTGAAGCAGAGCCAAGCAGAGACGATGCATTGGGGCCATGTGGGGTCAAGTGCCCACAGCAGTCGGCCCAGGCAGGGAGCAGAAGGAGGGAACCAGAGGCAGAGCAGGTTGTCTATGGGACCAAGTATATGCAGAGTATCCTTGACAGAGGTTTGTTCAACCTGTTCTTAAAAACCTCCGAGGACAGAGACTCCACAGACACCCTTGTGAGCCTATTCCAGAGCTTAACTACCCTCAGAGTTAGAAAACTGTTCCTAACATCTAACGTGAATCTCCCTGGCTGCAGATTAAGCCCATTACTTCTTGTCCTACCATCAGTGGACATAGAGACTAATTGATCATTGTCCTATTTATAAAGACCAAACTTTTCCCTCTGCAATCATCCGTTATATGGTTACTATCCTCTCTTCTTGCCTAGGGTACAATGGAAGAGGAGAAAATACTCTCTTAACATAGGATGCAAATGTCAGTTTGGTCTCTCTTCATGTTTTACTGAAGCTAAGAGAGAGGAAGAAACATGACCTGCCGAAGAGAACAGAGAGTTTGTTTCATTTTGATCTGTGAGTATTAGCAGAAGAGTGACACCTAAGGTTTGTTGCGACCACCCACCATGGGGCTTGAATTTATGACGGTGGGATTAAGAGTATCATGCTCTACCAACAGAGCTAACTAGATTTAAAGTCAGTCAACTGCCCAGTCGCAGTGTAGAAGGTGCCCTGAAGGTGTTTATTTGTGAACTGAGGTTCCCTGTCTGAGGCCTGGTCTACAATATGCTGTTAAACCGATTTTAACAGCGTTAAATCGATTTAACGCTGCACCCGTCCACACTACACTGCTCTTTATATCGATGTAAAGGGCTCTTTAAATTGATTTAAAGGGCTCTTTAAATCAATTTCTGTACTCCTACAAAACGAGAGGAGTAACGCTAAAATCGATATTACTATATCGGATTAGGGTTAGTGTGGACGCAAATCGACGTTATTGGCGTCATTATTTTACAGTAACTACCCACAGTGCACTGCTCCAGAAATCGACGCTAGCCTCGGACCATGGACGCACACCACTGAATTAATGTTCCTAGTGTGGACGCGCACAATCCACTTTATAATATCTGTTTTATAAAATCAGTTTAAGCTAATTCGAATTTATCCTGTAGAGTAGACGTAGCCTGACATTTGCCTTCTTTCCTGGTTTGTTATGTCTCCAGCGAGCAAACCAAAGCTGTCACTAGGCTGGTTAGATGCTGCTTTCTAGCCCAGTGAGCTGGGGTTGATTTAACATGCTGCCGCCATCAGCTGGTCAGAGCAACCAGGGCTGGAGGTCAGAATTTAGGATTCTCCCACCAAGGGGAGGTGCTGTTGGACTCATCTAGTGGGGGAGAGTCTGAAAAAGTTTCTTGGTTCCCAGAGAGGGGGCAGACAAGCTGGTGCCACACACACATTTTCACAGGGAATCAGGCCCCCCCTTGGGAAAAACTCAAAAGAAGCCCAGACCCAGGAGTGTCAGAGAAGGGAATCACTGTTTGCTTTAAGAGATGGGTGAGGGAAACCTGCAGGTCCTTAGATCCCTTCAGCACCTTATAGAACCATTTGTGAGGAAAGTCTGGGGAAGCCAAGGAGGACAAGGAGAGGGAAAAAGGCCTTGCAGCTGTTGTGCAATCACCATGCTCTCAGCAGAAGGGTCCAGGGATCTCTGCTCTCAGAACACACAAGATGACAAAGTTCAGAGCCCTGTTGCACGGAGTCAGACTGCGATCAGCTCACAGTGAGAGGAAGCAACACCCCTCCCTTGGTCTCTATGCCAGAGCACCTATCATCTGAGTGTCCTTCCTGCAAGAGTCGGCTCCTGAGAGGGTTGCGATGGGGTAAATGAAGACAGAGGAGGATTGTTCCTCCTGGGTTTTTTTTGCGTGGCTCTGTGATCCTGCTGGAGGAAGCATCCTTAGAGTTTATTTCAGTGGCTTGTGTTGGGCTGAGGTTGTGACCCAGAGTACAGGGGTTCCTGTACTCTCTGTTCTTAACCCCTCAGGGAGTGGACAATGGAGTACTGTCAGAAAGTGGATAGAAAGTAGCCTAAGAAAGTGTAGCATAAGTGAGAAAAAAAGCAACATTATCAGCTCTCTGGTGGTCTAGTGGTTAGAATTTGGCACTTTCACTGCCAAGGCGTGGGTTCAATTCCCAGTCAGGGAAAAGTGACTTCAATTAAAAAAACGCTTCAGTTATTTTTCACTTGCAATGTAAATAAATCTGTGGCTGTTTCCTGATTTCTCCATCTTCCCAGTGTCTCCATGGCAGGGCTGGCTCCAGGCACCTAGAGATGACCAATGGAATGGGGAGGCTTCTGTGGCTATTGGGTCCTCTCAGTCCCCCTTGGAGGGAAAGACTCACTGCCAAAAGTGGAAGAGGTAGAGCTGCTGCTGATTCCAGCTTTTTTATTTTTTTTTTCTCCTGGGGTGGCAAAAATGCTGGATCTGGCCCTGCTCCATGGAAGACAATTTGTTAAATCCCAGATGAGTGGAGTTCTATCAGTTCTCAGCCTGAGTCCTTAGGTCTTAATCCTGAGGATATTATCCCATCATGGGGCCATTTCCCTCCTCTCTTTCATACAGAAGCACAATTTTCCTTGCACAGCCACAGGAACAGCAAGATCTTTCTCTGTCCCTTGTGCAAAGCAGGGGGCCAAATTCCATGGAGACAATGGATGAGTTGGGGCCCTGGGCACATCCAGCCCTGGCAGTGAGATGTTCCCTCCCCTCTTTCTTTATGCCCCTGTTGTTATTTAATGGATTGTCTGGGATGGGGGAAAAGCTGAGTTCACTCCAGGTGAAGGGAAAAAAGGATCCTCAAAGTCTCAGGACCCAACCCCTGCTACCAGGATCACTGAGGTGCTGGGGATTTGATTAGGAAAGGGACTATGTGAATTGTCAAGGTGAGGAATGAATAACAATCTACAACCAGATCCACCTCATTAACCACTGACACAGGCTAATCCTGCTGCGGCTAGAAGGGAAACTGGGAGTGATTCTTTGCTGTTCAGCCATGGAAACAGTGACCCAATTGCACCGCAGTGAATGTGCTGGGGAAAGCTGGACTTCACAGGCAGGTGGAAACACCTAGAACTCCCCACCCCACTTCTGCCACCAGAGTGAGGTGTTGAGCTGCTCACAGCATACCCCACAATGATCTTACAGCAGGGGATTGCAGCACCCCCACCACCCAATGCAGGGGAGAGGGCTGACTGTATCTCTGCCCCCTGAGTCCAGGGCACAAACTCTCTCTGCCCCACACATAGAATCTTGCCCTGCTGCAAAGTGACTCCTATGAACAAGTAACCTCCAGGAGAGCAGGCCAGGTCCTCAGAGAGGGGAATGGGCTTCTTGTGAAGCTTATAGGTCACTGGATGCAGTGAGGACAGGAAGGCTTTGAGTATAACCCATAGCAAACACAGCCCATCTGGGGATGTAGCTTAGTGGTAGAGCACATGCTTTGCATGTATGAGACCCTGGGTTCACTCCCCAGCATATCCAGGTTCATTTTTTCACCTTGATGCTTTGCTCATGCCCAGAGGGGATGTGGCCCACCAGTTTCAGTCCTGCTCAGTGAGGGGCAAGTGCCAATTGCATGGAAGGTCTGGGGGGTTTCTGCTCCAAAGTCACCTTGGTACATTTAAGATTCCCTCTCACTGTGCTGCTTGGGACAAGGGTAGATGAGAAGGGCGAATCCTCCAGCACTGGAGGGAAAGGTCCCATCTGCTCAGACTGAGAGGCAAGGAAACAGAGGGGCAGTCAGTGCTTTGAAAGGAGAGAGGTCAGTTATGTACACCCAACAGGGGACACTGTCTTTTTGAGTATCACAGGGGTAGCTGCGTTAACCAGGATTTTTAAAAAGCGAGAGTCCTGTGGCACCTTATAGACTAACAGATGTACAGGAGCATAAGCTTTGAGGGGTGAATCCCCACTTCATCGGATGAATGTAGTGGGAATTCTGTGCCTGGCGAGCCAACTACAAAAGCAATTTCTCCTCCCTTGGCGTTCACACCTCAGCTGCTAGAAGAGGGCCTCATCCTCCCTGATTGAACTAACCTCCTTATCTCTAGACTGATTCTTACCTGCATATTTATAGCTGCTCCTGCAAATTTCCGCCACGTTCATCTGACGAAGCAGGTATTCACCTGCGAAAGCTTATGCTCCAATACGTCTGTTAGTCTATAAGGTGCCACAGGACTTTATGTCTTTTTGAGGTGAGTGCAGCTTGCTTGGGAGGTGCTGACGATGGATAGAGAAAAGGCTGGAGTCAATGACAGATGAGACCACAGAAGGGGAAGGGGAATGGCAGCCCCACAGAAGGTCCTGGGTGCTCTGATGCCCCGGTTATTGCACCCTGGCCTGTCATAGAGAGAGAAAAGACACCGAGGGACCCAGTCCCCCTAACAGTGATCCCATGGACAAGAACCTGGTTGTTAGTGGGGTGAAGATTCCTTCTGGGCAAAGTGGAGCTGAAATCCCTCAGTGTCCTGGAATTTAAGCAATGGAAGCTTCAAACCCTGCACGGGTGTGGGCTGAGGTGTATCAGCAGAAGGTTGGGCTGGACAGAGGCGGCAGGTTTGTATAATTTTTGGTGGTGCCCAGAATGGGACCAAGTCCTGCCCCACCTCCCCACACTTGCCTAAGGCTCTGGGAGGGAGTTTGGGTGTGGGAGGGAGAGGGGCTGGGATCTGGGAGAGAGTTTGGGTTCAGAGTCTGGGCTCAGTCAGGGGGTTGAGGTGCAGGAGAGTGTGCAAGGAGCAGGGTCCTGGAAGGAGTTTGGGTGCAGGTGTGGGGTCTGGGTTGGGGCAAGGGGTTGAGAGTACAGGAGAGGATGAAGGGTGCAGCATTTACCTCGGGCAGCTCTCGAAAGAAACCTGCACCCCCCTCTGGCAGCAGCCCCTAAGTGGGAGGGCTGGGGGCATCTCTGAGCACTGCTGCCCACAGACTCCAGCCCTGCAGCTCCCATTGCCACAGTTGGCTCTTGGGGCGGGAACAGAATGTGGAGACCCCACACACACAGTTGTTCTTCCCGCAGATGGGGGGCAGCAGGGGATCTCCCCTGTTTGGAGGAATCTCTCTGAGCCCCACTGTTAGGTCTCCATCCTTTCTCCCCCTAACCACGCACACCCCTCCCCTCCCCGTTACTAATGTTTTAGAGTGACCCCTCCCTCCGTTTGTAGGATACAGACTCTCTGTGACAGAGACTGACTGCGGCTCCTCTCTGCATGGCCCCAGTGGGGAAGGAAAGAGACTGGGGGGCGGAGAAGATGGGCAGAAGGAGTCAAATGGGGCTAAACCAGAATAGAGGAGATTTTCTTCCTGTTAAAACGTACTGGAGTCTCATCACTGAAAAGCCGCATCTTGAATTAGGTTTGAACCAGCTGCTTTTCAATTACCAGGCAAAGGGGTGAACCACAGAGACTGGGAACTGCCTGCTTCCCAAATCCATTTAAACAGCATCTGCAGTGGTGCAATTGGTTAGTGCAGAAGGGCAAGCTGCTGGGATTATAAATTCAGGCCTTATCTGGAGCCCTGGATTCTGTTCCCCATGTACCTTCCCCAGCTTGTTCCTCTTACCTGTGTAGTTTGCTTTGCCTAATTCCCATGGAAAGTGCCCTAATGGGAAAAGGAGAGTAAGTTCCAAAATGTGGCAGTAGGTGCACAGCTTGGAAACATCCCCCCTGTGCTGCCTTTAGTTCCAGTAGGCTGTTCACTGGCAGGGCAAATTGATTTCTCTGCTGCTGGGAAAGCTGCCAGGACAGGTCTGTGGGCACCAGAGCTCCCTGCTTCTTCCAGCACACCCCTG
Source organism: Gopherus flavomarginatus (assembly GCF_025201925.1). Taxonomy (NCBI): domain Eukaryota; kingdom Metazoa; phylum Chordata; order Testudines; family Testudinidae; genus Gopherus; species Gopherus flavomarginatus. Next base: position 2,712,842 of record NW_026114609.1, on the reverse strand, counting down.
GCTCCTTCCCTGCCCCAGTCACCGATGTAGGAGGGTCCTATATGCACAGAGCCTAAAGCTTTACTAAGTCTTCTTAGTGCAGTTGACAGCATGTCAGTCTCATAATCTAAAAGTCATGAGTTCAAGCCTCACAGGTAGTAGCAATGGCTTCTGTTCCCTGCTTCAGTTTTTCCAAAGGAAATCATAGAAAAGAAACTAGAGGCGAGTGGTTTCTAGACACCCTCCCACCCATCTAACACGCACACAGACTTTTCTATGGCATTATCTTTTCCTTCTCTGTGCCATTTGTATTCTCCATAGAGCAAAATAAAACAAAAACAGGCAAGTCCAAGCCTAATACAGTATGAAACTCAATACAGATCAAGACTCACCCTCAGAGATCTTCCAATACTCTTCTTTCGCAAACTAGACTTATTTCTTGTCTGGTCACAATCTTTTCACCAGGTATAGTCTTTGTTCCAGCTCAAGGTAGCTAGGGGATTTCTCATGACTGCACCCACCTTTCTTCTGTTCCATCCCTTATATAGCTTTGCTACAAGGCAGGAAACTTTTGTCTCTCTCCTGGGGAAAAGCCCCAGGTTTAAGATGGATTCCTGTACCAGGTGACATGGTCACATGTCCTGGGAGACCCCAAGCCTTCATTCTTCCTGGCCTTACTCACAGATGGTGCAGGACAGAGCCACCTCCAGTCAATTGTCCTGGTTAATGGGAGCCATCAAGAGTCCAAACCACTATTAATGGCCCACACTTTGCATCATTACAAGAGGACCTCAGAGTTATATTTCATATTTCTAGTTTCAGATACAGGAATTATCGGTTCGTACAAATAGGATGAACACACACAGTAGATTATAAGCTTTGTAATGATACCTTACAAGAGACCTTTTGCATGAAGCATATTTCAGTTGCTTTATATTCACACTCATTAGCATATTTTCATAAAATCCTATGGAGTGCAACTTCACAGCTGGGAAAAGGTTTTACTGCAGCACCTGGGAGCAGTTGAGTTTCATGTTCAGGCTGTGGTATGAGTTGCTCCAGGTTTCTTGTAAGCACACAGGGACCTTAGTGGGTGCTCTCGATACAGGAATGGCCCAGATACGCTACAGTGATGGGAATTGCATTTTCCTTTTTAATTTTTGTATTTCCAATGACATTTCTGTTTAAATATGTTTTCTCCTGGATTTGATATTTAACTAAAGAAAGAATAAGGCCTCAGGGCGCCAGATGGAGGAGCAGGCTGGGGCTAGGACTGCTAAGAAAGCAAGAGTAGCAAGTTTTCTATATTCTTTCCTGCCCTCATTTTCATGACTAATTTCTCTTCTGCATGAAATTTGCCATTTGTACATGTGAGCCTGGCTAGTTCAGTTGGTAGAGTATCAGGCTTTTAATCTGAGGGTCTATGGTTCAGGTCAGTGAAAAAGACAGTTCTCCCTGTAATATCTTCCAAGATCTTCAGAAGGCATCTCTCGAGGATGCTCCTTGACTTCAGCTTCTCCTTTTCAGGACTTGGCCTTTCCTAGGAAGGGCCATGTATTGCCTAGGACTGAAGGGGGAACTTCATCACATGCCCACTGGCCTCTCAGTCTGGATTAAGAAAGGCCTCTGGGAGCTGCAGCAAACTGCTGCATGACAACTTGGTGAGCAAATGCAGGGTTGCCCACACAGGGTCATCCTCATCAGAACTCAGCAGAGGTCTGGGTGTTCCGTATTGGTCCCATGGTGTAAGGTCCAGCACTCAGGATTTTGAATCCTGCTATCTGAGTTGAAGTCTCAGTGGGATCTGAGAGCAATTCCTGTGGCACCTAACCCTACTGGGTCTTCCAAGGCTCTGTCTTGCTTTCTCAAAGGCCATGAAAGTCTGTCTTTTGCACACTAGCTGTTGTGACTTGAGCACAAGAGGGGATGTTTGATCCAGAAGTCTGGCTGTGCCTGGAGTCCTGTAGGTAGGGATGCGAGCTGCATTTCCTCTGAGTCCTGAAGCTGGGCTGCAGCCTGGCCTAGGAGGTAGCCCTATTGGTTCACCTACTGGCCCAAAGTCACTTGTGCAGTGTTGGTGTCCCCAGGAATGCTGAAGGGCCTAAGGGAGGGAGGCTCAATACTCCTCCCTATCAGTCAGGGTGGAAGAGGAGGGCTGCAAGAGTGGGCAGGCTGATGAGCTGGGCCTTCTACCATTCGGGTGGGGACGATGTGGGGAATGCGAACTGGGAGAAGCGGTTGCTGGCCTGTGAGGAAAGGCTCAGCCAGTGGCATAAGTGGACCTTGTCATTAGCCTACAAAGTTGTGATGCTCAAGACCTATCTTTTGGCTGTGGGGAATTTCCTCAGTCATGTGTTTCCCCCTGCTCCATGAGTGCTGCTGAGACCGAACACCAGGGCCCTCCACTTCCTGTGGGGAAATAGGACTTCCCTACCTAGTCAAGAGACATGTGGCTTTTCTGCCATATTAGAAGGGGGGTTGGGTTTAGTGGGCTTTGAAGCCTTGTACGGCTCTACTTTTTTGTGTTTCAATTTTCAGTGGTGGCTGAGCTGGAAGGCAGGTCAGGCCCAAGGGAAATGGTGGGGCAACCACAAAGAACGCAACTGACTCTTGCGATATGGCTGTATTATTTTTACCCCACTGGGTGCAGCACCGGGTATGGGATGGCCGATGATGAGGGAAGAGGGAGGCCCCCACCTCTAGTGTTCTTCTACTCTCACCTTACACCCTACAGGATTTTCAGTGGGTGGCTTGGTGGAAGGTGCTTGTAGGATGGCTTCATCCACAACAGTGGCTGCCCTCACAGCAGCGGCGGCCACAGCATCTAGGCTCCCCCTCCACTTTGGCTCAATCTGAACAGAGATCAATGTACCACTGGGTGAGACAGGCCAATTTTAGGGAGCTTCCTCTGAAGGTGAGCAACTGTCCCCAGAACTTACTGACAGGCACTTTAAAGTATTTGCAAATGTGCATGGCCGGCATGTGCAGAGCAAAGGCTGCCCAGGGGCACTATGTCAGGCTCTGGCACCGCTTGAGACAATGGACCACCTTCAGCCACCAGGTGACCCAGGATCTAAGGCAGGAATGGGGTGAAGGAGCAAGTCAAGCTGAGCAAGGCAGCCAAAATTCATCTTGCCTTCGTAGGCGCTCAGAATGATGCCATTTTTGTGTGCCAGGGCTGATAAAAACATCCCAGACAGAGAAGCAGCAGGCCAAAAAAGCAGCAGGGGTATTCTGTCTGCTATCCAAGATCCATAAACCTGGAAATCCTGGATGCCCCATCATTTCAGGCAATGACACCCGGACAGCAGGATAGTCTGGCTGTGTAGACTCCCTCCTCAGGCCCTATGCTACCAGCACTCCCAGCTATCTTCGAGATGCAACTGACTTCCTGAGGAAACTACAATCCATTGATGATCTTCCAGAAAACACCATCCTGGCCAGTATGGAGGTAGAAGCCCTCTACACCAACATTCCACACAAAGATGGACTACAAGCTGTAAGGAACAGTATCCTCGATAATGTCACGGCAAACCTAGTGGCTGAACTTTGTGACTTTGTCCTCACCCACAACTATTTCACATTTGGGGACAATGTATACCTTCAAGTCAGCAGCACTGCTACGGGTACTCGCATTGCCACATAGCTTGCCAACATTTTTATGGCTGACTTAGAACAACGCTTCCTCAGCTCTCATCCCCTAATGCCCCCACTCTACTTGCCCTACACTGATGACATCTTCATCTTCTGGACTCATGGAAAAGAAAACCCTTGAGGAATTCCACCATGATTTCAACAATTTCCATCCCACCTACAATGTCAGCCTGGACCAGTCCACACAAGAGATCCACTTCCTGGACACTACTGTGCTAATAAGCAATGGTCACATAAACACCACCCTATACTGGAAACATACTGACCGCTATACTTACCTACGTGCCTCCAGCTTTCACCCAGACCACATCACACAATCCATTGTCGACAGCCAAGCTCTAAGATACAACCACATTTGCTCCAACTCCTCAGACAGAGACAAACACCTACAAGATCTCTATCAAGCATTCTTACAAGTACACTACCCACCTGCTGAAGTGAAGAAACAGATTGACAGAGCCAGAAGAGTACCCAGAAGTCACCTACTACAGGACAGGTCCAACGAAGAAAGTAATACAACCCCACTAGCCGTCACCTTCAGCCCCCCAACTAAAACCTCTCCAGTGCATCATCAAGGATCTACAACCTATCCTGAAGGATGATCCCTCACTGTCACAGATCTTGGGAGACAGGCCAGTCCTTGCTTATGGACAGCACCCCAACCTGAAGCAAATACTTACCAGCAACCAAACCACATAAACACTAATCCAGGAACCTATTCTTACAATAAAGCCCGTTGCCAACTCTGTCCACATATCTATTCAGGAGACACCATCATAGGACCTAATCACATCAGCCACACTATCAGAGGCTCATTCACCTGCATATCTACCAATTTGATATATGCCATCATGTGCCAGCAATGCCTCTCTGCCATGTTCATTGGCCAAACCAGACAGTCTCTACATAAAAGCATAAAAGGACACAAATCAGACATCAAGAATTATAACATTCAAAAACCATCGGAGAACACTTCAATCTTCCTGGTCACTTGATTACAGACCTAAAAGTCGCAATATTACAACAAAAAAACCTTCAACAACAGACTCCCACAAGAGACTGCTGCATTGGAATTAATTTGCAAAGTGGACACCATTAAAGTAGGTTTGAATAAAGCCTGGGAGTGGACGGGTTATTACACAAAGTAAAACTATTTCCCCATGTTTATTTGTCCCCCTACTGTTACTCAAACCTTCGTGTCAACTGTTGGAAATAGGCCATCCCGATTATCACTACAAAAGGTTTTTTCTCCTGCTGATAATAGCTCACCTTAACTGTTCACTCTTGTTATAGTGTGTATGACAACACTCATTTTTTCATGTTCTCTGTGTGTGTGTGTGTGTGTGTATCTATATCTATATATCTTCCTGCTGTATTTTCCACTGCATGCATCCGATAAAGTGGGTTTTAGCCCATGAAATCTTATGCTCAAATAAATTTGTTAGTCTCTAAGGTGCCACAATTACTCCTTGTTCTTTTTTCAGATAAATTAATGGAGGTTAAGTCCATGAATGGCTATTAGCCAGGATGGGTAAGGAATGGTATCCCTAGCCTCTGTTTGTCAGAGGGTGGAGATGGATGGCAGGAGACAGATCACTTGATCATTATCTGTTAGGTTCAGTCCCTCTGGGGCACCTGGCATTGGCCACTGTTGGCAGATAGGATATGGGGTTGGATGGACCTTTGGTCTGACCCAGTATGGCCATTCTTATAGTCTTATGAAGGGAGGGGCAGAGCACTGCAACAGAGTTTCTGTAATGTAGTGGTTATCATGTTTGCTTAACATGGAAAAGGTCCCTGGTTTAAAACCAGGCAGAAACATGATGGCTTCCTTTTCCCAGCTCCTACTGGCCTGTCCCTGCTGTTGTAGGAGCAGCAGTGATTTCTATACAATGTATAACCTGTATGCTCAATAGGTCTGTTATACTTCCCCCCCTCCTGCTTTTGTCTCCTCTCCCTCTCTGAATACCTGTGAGGTGGTTTTCCCCCTCCCCCTCCTGGAATGCTTGTGGGATGAATGGGCTAGTTGAACAGCTAGAAGGGCAGAAGAGCTTCCAGGTAGACAAGGTGTTTGGGACTCTAATTAGGCAGCACTCACACACCCAGAGCATGGACACTGCCCAAAGTGGAGCGTGACCAACCAGATGCAGCCAAGTCATCTCTAGTCACAGGCCATTAGGTGCAGGTCCTTAAAAGGAGAAGGGGCCACGTGCTCAGGAGTCATTCACAAGCTTGTACCTCCAGTGAATGCCCTTTGCCTGACCGCCTGGCCAGTGGTTCTCTGTGTTGTATTTCATTGTGTCTCAGGAAGACGTACCTTCATCGCACTGTCCATAGCTGCACTGTGGGAAACTGACCTTGCAGAATCCTGACATCTCCAGTGCTGTGCCTGTCCTGGGAGCATGAGTATGCAAGTGTGAGTGTGACACCCCCGCTTCTTCTTTTGAACTGAGCTGTCAGTATAATAAATGTGCTGCTTTCTGCCAAACTCTGGTGGGTCATTAGTCCTCCCTACGCTTACTAGCTGGCCCAGTAATGGGTAACAGCTGTGATAAGCTCAACCCTTGCAGGACAGAGGGTGCTGAAATGAGCTGGGAAAAAGCCTTAGCATCAGCAGGTGAAAGCTAGAGTACCTTGGCCAGTCACCTTTTGAAGCCTTGTGGCTTAGTCTCCTCTGCCCTTGGAGGTTGGCCTATGGCGGCCGGCTCTTCCTGCTGGCTTCCTTTGTGTGATTTGCCAAAGGAGGGAGTGAGGCAGGAATGAGGCAAAAGAGGAAAGTCTAGCTGAGGAAGGCAGGGCAGAAGCTAAGCCCATTTGTTCTGCAAAGCCTGAAAAGCCTGGGAAGGTGCGGTTGGCTGCTGGGAGGTAGAATCCTGTGCCTACCTCTTGGCTTCCCAGGGATGGCTACTTGCATCCCAGGAGAAGAAGGATGGTTCTGGGTGAAAGGAAAACAAGCAAAGCTCTGGGAGAAAATTTGTGTGTGGGATGCGGGCTCTGCGCTGGGGGAGCGGGTTGAAGTGCAGGAGGGGTGGCGCTTACCCCAGGCACTGCAGCTCCCAAAGTGACTGGTACACACAACCCAGTGGCAGCAGGTCCTAGGTGGGCCGTGCCAGGGGGTCTCTGTGTGCCGCTGCCTGCAGGCGCTGCCCCCAGAGCTCCCATTGGCTGCAGTTCCTGGCCAATGGGGGCTGTGGAATTGGTACTTGGGGCAGGGGCAATGAATGGAGACACTCCCCTCACCCCAGGGGGTGCCGGGACATGCCGGCCATTTCTGGGAGTGACACGGAGGGACGGAGGCAGAGTGGGCAGGGAGCCACCTTAGTGCTGCTGGCACATCTCTGTACACCCATTAGGGGAGTGGGGCAGAGGTCGTCCATGTGCTGCCTGGGGTAGGGGCAGTGCACAGAGCTGCCTCCCCTACTGGGTCTATTACAGGAGGGGAGGGGGCTCTTTTGGCCTGTAAGGTGCAGCAGGTCGGACTAGATGATCACATTGGTCCTTTCTGACCTTAAAGGCTCTGAGTCTAAAAGGGAGAGGGAAGTAAAGGAAGTTTTTAAAAAAAAGTAAACCAAACATTGTAATACCAGGATAACCCCACCTGCTCGTTGTCTAGTCCCAGCCCTTTCTTCCTCCATTGTGTGTTGAATGACCTGCAGAACATTGATTCTCTCATTCCATTGATAAACTGATACAATGTGACTGAAATTAAACTAATTCCCAGCAGAGAAAACATCGCATCGCTGCACTGGCTGGGAATCAAACCCAGGTCAACTGCTTGGAAAGGAAATATGCTCACCACTATACTGCCAATGCACCTGGTGAAAGTATCACTTATGCTTGCCCAATGAGGCTAGACAAGCATTGAGGAGATTTTCTGTCCATTAAAATGAACTGGATTCTCATCACTAAAAAAAACCACCTCCATCTTCACTTGGGTTTGAACCATCAGCCTTTCAATTAGCCACCAAAGTCGTTAATCACAGGGTATGTCTACACTATGGGATTATTCCGATTTTACAGAAACCAGCTTTTGGAAACAGATTGTATAAAGTCGAGTGCACACGGACACACTAAGCACATTAGTTTGGCAGTGTGCGTCCATATACCGAGGCGAGTGTCAATTTCTGGACCGTTGCACTGTGGGTAGCTATCCCATAGCTATCCCATAGTTTCTGCAGTCTCTCCCACCCATTGGAATTCTAGGTTGAGGTCCCAATGCCTGATGGGGCAAAAAGAGTGTCGTGGGTGATTCTGGGTAAATGTCGTCACTCAGTCCTTCCTCCGTGAAAGCAATGGCAGACCATCATTTCGCGCCCTTTTCCCTGGATTGCCTGGGCAGACGCCATAGCACGGCAACCATGGAGCCCATTCAGCCTTTTTTCACCGTCACCGTATGACTACTGGATGATGCTGATAGATGCGGTACTGCAGCACTACACAGCAGCATCCCCTTGCCTTTTCAAGTTAGCAAAGATGGTTACCAGCCATACCGTCCCATCTGCGGCTTTGCAAGTTGACAATGACAGTTACCAGTTATACTGTACCGTCTGCTGCTGTCATGGGAGCTCCTGGCCGGCCTCGGTGAGGTTGGCCTGGGGCGCATGGACAAAAATGGGAATAAATCCCCAGGTCATTCCCTTCTGTGAGTTTTGTCTAAAGGGAGAGTCAGTCCTGTCTAGACTATCAGGCAAGCCTGCTAAAGAACCAGAGAGGCAAACGGCCGCTCCGGGTCAGAGCCCCAGACATCCAGCAAAAATGATGAGCTGCATGCCATTCCAGGGGGTGCCCCTGCAACAACCCCACCCGTTGCTTCCCTCCTCTCCCACCCCTCCTGGGCTACCGTGGCAGTGTCCCTCTGTTTGTGTGATGAAGTAATAAAGAATGCATTAATTTGAAACAACACTGACTTTATTGCCTCTGCAAGAGGAGCTCAAAGGGGGCCAATACCGCTGAATTGCGGCCATACTAATCCTAATCCAACATGGCAAGTACCGATTTCAGCAATACTCCCCTCGTCGGGGAGGAGTACAGATATCGGTATTAAGAGCCCTTTATATCGATATAAAGGGCTTCATTGTGTGGACGGGTGCAGGGTTAATGCGATCTAATGCTGCTAACTTAGATATAAACTTGTAGTGTTCACCAGGCCAGAGAGAGCAGCAGGTTTTCCCTACTGTTTCCCACTCTTGTTTTCTTGACTAGTTCTCCTCTGCCCCAAGTTGCTCTTTCACATTGTAAGTCTGGCAAGCTCAGTTGGTAGAACATCAGACTTTTAATCTGTAGGTCCAGGGGTCAAGTCACTGGTCAGGTGATAAACTTCTCCCCAAGATCTTAAACTGTCTCTTTGGAGTCCTCTTTAACATTATTTTTTCTCTTCAGGATTTTCCCTTTCCTCAGAAGGGCCTTTTTGTGTGTGGGTTTGAAGGGGCAACTTCCTGACAACCTCTCTGTCCTTGCAGCCTGGAGGAATAAAGGCCACTGGGCATATAGCATGTTCCTTCCCTGCACACACACACACATACAAACACACAGAATATCCCTAGGAATTAGAATCACCTGCTGCTTTCCCCTTTCCTGCTGGATCCCCAAACAAGGATGCTCTTCAGCCTAAACCCATGTCCCCTCTTTTCTCGGTGCCCCTCAGTCCCAATCCTCAGTCCCTCCTATGCACACTGCTTCTCACTCCCAACCAGAGCCTACTCCTCTTCACCCTTCTCCTCTGTCCCTAACCACAGCCCTCTCAATCCCAACCCACAGCCCCCTTCTATTCCCAGTGCCCCTCAATCCCAACCCACAGGCCCCTCCTCCTCACGCTGCTCCTCAATCCCAACTCATAGGCCCCTCCTATTCCCGGTGCCCCTCAATCCCAACCCACAGCTCCCTGCTTCCCTCCAGCAGCAGGTGCTTCAGACCCCCTCAGGAAGATTTTCTTGCAAGGTTTCGTGTATGAGTCTGCATGTGGATTTTACAGTATGTTGGAAATATGTTGGATTGCTTGCCGAAATGATCACTTTTGCCTGGTGTTGGATTCCCAGCCTCCTTGTTTTTGGGGCAGGAGAAATAAAGCGTTGTTATCCTTGTTGTGTAAATTGAGGGCAGCACAACTGTGTTCGGCAGACCCCGACTGAGGGACTCACCTTCAATTCAATAGCACTTGCTAGGCAGGGAACAGGGGTTCGAAAGCCAAACGGGCCCGTGCCTGGGTCCTAATACTAAAATTTAGGGGTTAGATCAGTGTTAGGACAGGGTGGCTGTGGAGGAATGAGTGAGTCCCTAGACAACATAGTGAGTATAGTGCCTTCTTATTTTCCCCTTTCCACCCAGTATGGCAGGTGAAACCATTTAACCTTTTTATTACTGACCTTGGCACAAAAAGCGGGAATGTGCTAATAAAGTCTGCGGATGACACAAAGCTGGGGGGTATTGCTAACACGGAGAAGAACCGGGATATCATACAGGAAGATCTGGATGACCTTGTAAACTGGAGTAATAATAATAGGATGAAATTTAATAGTGAAAAGTGCAAGGTCATGCACTTAGGAATTAATAATAAGAACTTTAGATATACATTGGGGACTCATCAATTGGAAGCAACAGAGGAGGAGAAGGACTTTGGGGTATTGGTTGATCACAGTATGACTATGAGCCACCAATGTGATATGGCCGTTAAAAAAGCTAATGCGGTTTTAGGATGCATCAGGCGAGGTATTTCCAGCAAAGATAAGGATGTGTTAGTACCGTTATATAAGGCGCTGGTGAGACCTCACCTGGAATACTGTGTGCAGTTCTGGTCTCCCATATTTAAGAAGGATGAATTCAAACTGGAACAGGTTCAGAGACGGGCTGCTAGGATGATCCGAAGAATGGAAAACCTGTCATATGAAAGGAGACTCAAAGAGCTTCGCTTGTTTAGTCTAGCCAAAAGAAGGCTGAGGGGGGATATGCTTGCTCTTTATAAATATATCAGAGGGATTAATATTAGGGAGGGAGAGGAATTATTTAAGCTTAGTACCAATGTAGATACAAGAACAAATGAGTATAAACTGGACACTAGGAAGTTTAGAGTTGAAATTAGACGAAGGTTTCTAACCATTAGAGGAGTGAAGTTCTGGAACAGCCTTCCAAGGGGAGTAGTGGGGGCAAAAGACATATCTGGCTTTAAGACTAAGCTTGATAAGTTTATGGAAGGGATGGTATGATGGGAGAGCCTAATTTTGGCAATTGATCTTTGATTATCAGCAGATAAGTATACCCGTTGGTCGGTGATGGGATGTTGGATGGGATGGGATCTTAGTTACTGTAGCGAATTCTTTTCTGAGTGCTGGCTGGTGAGTCTTGCCCACATGCTCAGGGTTTAGCTGATCGCCATATATGAGGTCGGGAAGGAATTTTCCTCCGGGGCACATTGGCAGAGGCCCTGGAGGTTTTTTGCCTTCCTCTGCAGCATGGGGCATGGCTCACTTGCTGGTGGATTCTCTGCAGCTTGAGGTCTTCAAACCACAATTTGAAGACTTCAATAACTCAGACATAGGTTAGGGGTTTGTTATAGAAGTGGAAGGGTAGGGTTCTGTGGCCTGCTTTGTGCCGGGGGTTGGACTAGATGATCACATTTGTCCCTTCTGACCCTAGAATCTATGAGTCTATGAGTGAACTCTACAGAGGCACCTCTGGGCTTGCACTGACTAAGGACAACAGCAGTGAGTGGGGTGCAGAGAGGGGATGGCTCATGTTAAAGGACTTTTGGTTGCTGGACTTATGAACCGTAGGGAGAAGGACACTGCCCAGCTTATTTGTGGGTGGGTCTTTTCGTCGTGGTTTATGTTTATGCATTGGGGCTGCTGACATGACTTCTGCTAACCCTGGGCTTACATTGCAATGTAGGCATACCCTGAGAGGGCATCTATAACGTGATAAAAGCAGTGTGGCCCGGCTGGCCTGGATCATCTGACTTGGACTCCTGGGGCTCAGGTTGTGAGGCTAAAAACTGCAGTGTAGACATTTAGGCTCAGACTAGAGCCCAGGTTCGGAGACCCTCACCCCTTGTGGGGTCTCGGAGTCTGGGCTCAAGCCCAAGTGTCTACACTGTAATTTTATAATCCTGTAGCAAAGGTCCCACAAGGCTGAATCAACTGACCCAGGGTTTCAGAATAGTGACTTGGGTGTGTTTATGACAGTGCAGACATAATACTACGCTATGTCCACGCTGCAATGAAACACCCAAGGCTGCCCAATGCCAACTCAGGCTCCCGAGGCTTTGGCCGTGGAGTGGTAAATTTGCAGTGTAGATGTCTCAGCTCAGGCTCAATACTGGGATCTGGGCCCCCTGAAAGTTGGGAGGGAGTTTAGCAAGCAAAAAAGGTAAAACCGCAATGAAGTATTACCCTGGACTCAATGGCATTTCTCCATTGGTCTGCCTGCTTTGGGGCAGGGACAATAGCACATCCTGCTGCATTCATTATTTCATAGGGTGGTTTAGGATTTTCATTCTCAGACACTGGGCACAAAGCAGGACTCAACCCTCAGCATAAACTAGGTGAGCTGCCCACAGATTCTGGCAGCCACAATGAGCATTTGGTGTGAGAGCTCAGACCTGCCCCTGTCCCAGAGAGAGGGGGTCATCCATGAGGGGACTGGATCACTGACCTACCAGCTCCTAACTCCCAAACGTTCAGTAACTCTGTTATCAGTGCCTGTGTGTGTAATTTAAACCATAAAAAAACCACACTGGGCTAGACCAAAGGTCCTTCTGACAACAGCCAAGAGCAGTTGCCCCAAAAGCCACTCAACAGGTCACCACTGGCAGTTATTATCCCTGCCTCAAAAGCAGACAGACCAATGGAGAACTGCCATGAGTCCAAGGTAATACTTCCCTGCGGTTTTACCATTTGCACTTGCTAAAGTCCCTCCCAACCTTCTGGGCTCCTAGACCTATCCTAGTGTTATGTCTACACTATGATTAAAACACCCCAGTCACCTGTCTCAAAGCCCAGGTCAGCTGACTCAGGGTTATGGGACTTGGACTGCAAGACTATAAAATTACAGTGCAGACATATGGACTTGAGCCCAACCTCTGAGACCCCACGAGGGGTGAGGGTTTCTGAACCCAGGCTTCGGTGTGAACACAAATATCTGCACCACAGTTTTTAGCCTCTCAGCTTTAGCTCCATGAGCCCAAGTCAGATGACCCAGGCCAGCCATGCTGCCATCTTTATCCCGGGAGAGATGGATTCTAAGGGTATGTTCCCATTGCAATGGAAGCCCAGGTGTGGTACGCTTTGCTTAAAGCAGCACCCTGCAAACCCCATATTCACCACTCTCATATAGTGATGATACATTTGAACACAGTCTGCCTGGTGAGGTATCATTTCAAAAATCTTGAACTGTTCATCTGTTGAACCTTAATGTCTTCTTGCATTCTATGTGCTCACATTGGTTTGGGAAGTTATGAAGTTTGCTCTGTGTGCATTACAGAAATATGTTATGAGGTTAGGAAATGCCCCCCACCAGCCTTTCAGGTGCGACAAGGGAGGAGCCAGACTCACTGCTGGCCCATTGAAGGTTTCTACACTCCCAAGGACTATCCCAGGAACCTTGTACGATGCAGACTTCACCGAGATAATACAGCAACAATGGACACTGCTTGACTCACATCATAGCAAAGGAGCTTTCTAGAAAGTAGAAAGTTGGAAGAAACTATGAAAGAGGGGAAGAGACATTATGACTTGGCATCTCTCCCCCACAAATCAACAGCTGGAAACACACCTGGATGACAAAACTGATTCATAAATCAGAAGATAATAATAATAATACATTCAAACCAAGGTCCTCAAATAGCTAGTACTGGTTTTTCAGCTGAAAATTTTCAGTTTGGGGAATTTTGTTTTCCCAATCAGACCTTGCCAAGGGAAGCAGGGAGAAAATGTTTGAGTTGCCTCCTTCAGAACAGCTTAGCCTAGACACTCTAGCTGTGAGTCACTGTCATGGCCTTGCTGAGAACTGGGGTATTTTAATAATTTGGGGAGGTCTCAGGGTGTTTGGGGGAGATTATGAGGCTGTTACCTTTTGATATAAAAGCTAAGACATACAGGGCTTGAGAATTTTATTTTTAGAAATCTGAGATTTAGACATTTTATTTAAAGCAAGGGGGTTTCTGAGCAGGGTTTTGTTTGCAGGAAGCAACATTGTTTTGTCTGTCATTGTACCAAAGGGGAGATGGTGGTCTAGAAAGGAGGAGTGAAGACTAAATGCATCCAATGAGGATGGGATTTGAACCCATGCGTGCAGAGCACAATGGATTAGCAGTCCATCGCCTTAACCACTCAGCCACCTCATCTGAGATGTTAGGCAATGGACAGGATGAGAAATCTAAGGCCAGCAGAGACAGGGACACTAAGGTGTTTTTAAATACTAAGCGGAAGCAGGGGCTGAATGAGCTCCCCCCTCACACCTAGTGACCAGCTGTGGGAAAGGCTTCAGGAACAGACCGTGTTTGCATAGACACACCTACTCTGCCTAGGTATGCAGCATCATGGGGCCGCTTCCCCAAAATGACCAGTTTTAGCTGGTGGTGGTCACAAATCACTTTAGCACTGAGTGGTATGAAATGTTATTATCCTTCCTGCATAAGTGAAGGGCAGCAGAACATACTTAGTCAGTCCTGATGGGTGAGGAATAGCTTTTATTGAACTGCATAGAAGTGATTCAGAACATCACCCTAAAGCAGTGGTCCCCAAACATTTCACACTGTGCCCTCTTATCCATGGCTGTGGGCCCTCGGAGCCGCAGTTGAAAACTGGGGCTGGGAGTGGGATGTTGCTTGCTGAAGAGAGGGGTGCAGACAGGGGTAAGGGGGTCGAGGCCGAGCTGGCAGTCAGGGGCCCAGGCTGAGGGTGGGGTTGGAAAAGAGCTGGGACAGAGTCGGGTTGACTGGTGCTCCCTCTATGGGGGCTGGCTCAGCCCCTGAGGTGCCCCCATGAATGTTCCTCTGTGTCCCCCTAGGAGTCACACCCCACATTTTGGGGAGCACTGAACCCTACACGTTAAGCAGGGGCTAGTGATGCCAAAGCCCAGGGAAAGGGAGAACAAGTGCAGGGGCCCCAGCACTGGAACTAGGCCCCCTCACTTCTGTCTGTGGCTCTGCCCCCTGCCACACCTTCCACCCACGGCCCCATCCACTATGTCACCTCTGTTCCACCACTTCCCCCACTAGCCCCACCCTGTCACTCCTTTACCCCTGCCCCGCTGTGTCCCCAAGACCAGAGAAGCTCTGTGCCCCTGCTGCAGCCCCCGGGCCGTAGCACGGAGTGAGAGCTCCTCCAGCCCTGGGTCTGACATGGGGGAGACTTTTCCAGGGGGACCTAATTTCTCCAGGGCCCCTAGTCATGGGCTCCACTGCCTCTTGGTGACACAAGGTTTGGGGAGGCTGAGCCTCCCCGAGCCTCCATTATGTGCTGCCTAGGCTACCGCTGCTCAGTGTGTGGCCAGTCTCTCTGTGTTCTCTGCTGTTTGTGCTGGGGAGCCTGGCTGGCCTTAGGGTTGGGGCCCTCCGGCAGCCGCCCAGGGCTCCAGGGGGTCAAAGGGCACTGTGTGCCAGTGCAAAGGTGCTCACTGCTCTCCCCTGCCCCAGTGCTCCTCCATGGCCCCATAGAGGGTTGGAGGGAGAGAGGAGCAACACTATGTGCTCCATGCGCCCTGGTCACTTTCCCCACCTGGGCTGTGCTGTGAGGGGAGCATCAGAAGCTGCTGCTCTCTGCCCTCCCCTTATGCAGCCTGGCTGAGGAAAGTGACCCAGATGCAGGGAACTCAGGTGATGTTGCTTCTTGCCCCCGCACCCCACCCCCACAGCTCCTAGGGGTGCCCGGAGGAGCAGCCTTCCAGGGAGGAGCGGGCAGCAACATGAGCTGCTCCATGCTCACAGGTCACTCTCCCCATGTGGGTGCAGGAGGGGGTGCAGGGCTTAGGGGTGAAGAGGGTGCAGCAGAGGGGCAGTGGCTGGTAGCACAGGAAGGGAGTGTGGGACTTAAGGGCAAAGGGGACACAGTGTAGGGGTTAGGGCACAGGAGGGGGCAGGAGATAGGGGTGAAGGAGGTGCAAGGGTTGGGAGTGAAGGAGCTGGGGGGAAAGGGGGACGGGGATGGTCTAGGGGCGATGGGGAAGTGCTAAAGTACAAGTTTTGCCCAGGGAACCATTTCCCCTAACGCTGATCCCTGATAACATTTCTTGCTGGGAGGGGGAGGGGGAGGAGAGAGGGATGAGGCGTTTTCTCTCTGTTTCTTTCCTCTCCATTTTCTGCTCCTTCCTTCAATTCCAGAAACCTCCCTTGTGTTTCAGACTGTGCAGTGACGCCCTCCCCACCTCAGGCCTCTGGAGCCTTTGGAGCAGAAAGATCCCAGGAGCTGAGGAGGAATCCAGGGGTGAGTAGCTGGCAGGAAGGAGTCCTAGCAGCTCTTCTGGGAGTGCAGGGGAGAAATGACTCCCCCTTCTCTAGATTCTCCCCATGGGGCTCTGGGGAGCAGGGAGCGTTGTGTGATAAATTCCATCCAACATCCCCCTTTGATCCAAGCCGAGGGACATCTCAGCTCTGCACGTTCCCCTTGGCAGCACCAAACAAGGGATGTTTTCCACTACCTAGGAGACCCAGCCAGGGACTGATGTGCTGGAGATATGTTGGGAAAAGGACTGTCTGAATGCCCAAAACAGGAAACGAACAATCTACAGTGACATCATTAACCACAAACACACTCTAACCATGATCCAGCCAGTAGGGAAATGGGCAGGAATTCTTGCTGTTCAGCCATGGCCACATGTACAGAGCTGCACAGCAGTGAGTTTGCTGGGGAAGCTGGTCTGAGCAAACCATTGGAAATGCCCCTTCAGTGAGAACAGAACCAGAGTGTAGAAAGGCCCCTGTGTTAAGTGGTTGTGGCTGAGTGCTTAGGGAGCTGTAGTATGACACCATAGGGGTCTTTGTGGAGGTTTGATTTTTGCCAGCTAGGAAAGGCTGATGTGTATTGTCTTCATGGCTGTACTTTCAGTGATGCAGGTTTCTCTATCCCATTGTTCCACGGGCATCCTACTAGATTGCCAGCTGCCTTTCAACTGCAGAGACTGTTTGTGTGCGGGGAGAGACAGTGTGTGTGTTGAGGTAGATAAAACCGGATCATTATTATCCCTACTTGAAAGAGGGAGAAGCTAAGGCTGAGAAAGGAGAATTAACTTGTCTTAGGTCACACAGCCAGTCAGTGGCAGAGTTGGGAAAAGGACTCAAGAGCCCTGATTTTGAAACTAACCATCAGATCTTGAATTTCATACATGGAATGACCTGAGTAAAGTGCTCTCACGTGAGCTCAAGACCAACAACAGTGCACAGTAATTATTCAGCAAGTATCTGAGGAGAACTGCAACGTTAGAGAGAATCAGGAACTGCTCAGAGACCATTAATGCAGAGAAGCAGCAAAATTCTTCAAACATATGACTGGTTACGACTTATTTACTTGGTCGTAAAAGAGAAGAACAAGGACCTGAGTCTCCTCCTTGTCAACAACCCCCTGCTCAGCCAATCAGGGTAGAGACTCAGGATGGGAGGCTGAGGGTTCTCACCACAGAGCCCAAAGGATGGCCCAGGTCACCGGTGGGGATCACTGCCTGAGCATTATCTCAGCTGCACATTTTTGGGTGGACCTCCCAGAGTGGGAGCTACAGATCATTCCCCCGCAACACACACACACACACACACACACACACAGACAAACCTCACTCTTGGCGTTGGGAGGGGAACAGGTGAAAGGACAAAAGCAAAAGACAAAGAGAAAGGAGGAAGGGATGGATAGAGGAAAAGGTGAAACAAAAAGGACAAACCCTAATGTCCCCAGTGATTCTAAGGGACAAAATCTCAGGTGTGGAATAAAATTCTGCCTCCTTAACCTCATGTTTTCCATGCCTAGCATTTAGCTGTCACCAGATGGATCAGACTGAACAGGTTTCAAACCTCGAGGAGGCTCTTACCTTCTAAACAGGGATGGCTGTTTTTTCATAAAATCAGGCAAAGGGAAGGAGAAAACTTGAAAGAGATTTCTCCTGGCACTCACGTACGTGAACCTGAATACTCTCTCAGTCCTCAAAGAGAGACCTGGAGAAGGAGACTTGCTGAAGCAAAGGCTCAGAGGTCTTTGAGGTTTCCCTGGCCCCTCACCCATCTCCTGCCTGGCTGATGTCAGCATCTCTCTGTGAGGTCATCACCTCCCCACCACCTTTGACCAATAGTCTGAGGTCATGCAAAGGGCTTTTGTGATGTCACTGCCACACCCTCCCTTGCTGTGCTAATGTCCTGCCCCTGCCCAGGCACTTCGGAGGTTTGAGCTGCTCCCTGTGGATCACCCCACTCAAGGAGCGTTCATTCTAGGAAGCAAGCCAGTAGTTTTGGATCATCTGCAAATTTTGTCACCTCACTGTTCAGCAGATCATTTATTAATATGTTGACTTGTCCTGGTCCTAGTACAGACACCACGAGATACCTGTTTCCATCCTGAAAACTGACCATTTAGTCCTATCCTTTGTTTCCTATCTTTTAACCAGTTATTTATCCACATGAGGACCTTCCGGAGGTGAAAGTAAGCCGGTATGTTACGGTATGGGGTACTGCAAGAGCCAGTACGCTGTGCCAGCCCAGCCTGTCTTCCCCAGGCTGGTGATTTAAAGGACCCATGCCTCCCTGCTGCAGTTGGACCCCAGTCCCTTTAAATCACCTCCCGAGCCCCCCTGCCGGAGTCCTGGGGAGCAAATCACTGCCGTGGATGCTGCTCTCTCCCGCTCTGCGAACACAGAGCAGGGGCGGCAGAAGCTTCCTTACAGTGGGGGGGCACTGTTATCCGAACTGTGGCACCCCCATGACACTCCTTCCTTAAGGACCCCCACTCACAGCACTTCTCCCCTCAAGGCCACACCCACAGAACGCCTCTTCCCCAAGACTGCACCCTTCCCCCTCCCCCATCATTTGTCCTAACAGCCAGTAAAGAGTGGTGGGGCCATGGTCCTCTAACCCCCCTGTTCCAGCACCCCGACACAGAGCTAAGCAGGCAGCAGTGTGTACGTGTATGTGTGTGTGTGTGACAGAGAGGGCTGTGCTGTGCTGAGCTGAGCCAGTGAGAGAAGGGGGGCTGATTTCGGGGCTGTCCCCTGCCTCAGGACTGGTTGCTTCCAGCAGCTGTCTGAACTTAGAGACAGTGTGCCGACACACTCACTCTTCCGCAATGCACACACTGTCTCTCCCCCACCAAGCACACTGCATTTGAAAAGCAGCTGGCAATCTAGTAGGATGCCCATAGAACAATGGGATAGAAAACAGTATCATGTGATGCTGTACCAGCCCGTGAGGCATTGCAAACCCTTCCCAAAGCACCCTGCAGCCAATTGCACAGTGGGATAGCTACCACAATGCACTGCTCTCTGTGGCCATCCAAGAGATGCTAGCATGGATGTGCTCTGGTGACACAGGGCATAGGGTGGACATGCAACAGCTGTTCAATTAAAACACTTTAACTAAAGCCATGTTACTCTTTCACGTAGACATAGCTTAAGAATGAGACAAGACTCAGCTTCATCAAAACTGAAGAACCACAATTTCCTCCATAATTGGCAGGATTTGAACCTGCACAGGCAGACCCCAATGGATTTCTAGCCCACCGACTTAACCACTCAGCCACAACTACTTGCTTGATATGCAGTTCTCACTGTCCTCTAGTTCTGTTCTCACTGAGTGATCAATTCCAGTTGTTTCCTCAGACCAGCTTCCACAACACACACACTGCTGTGCCGTTGTGTAAGTGTGTCCATGGCTGAACAGCAAGAATTCCTGCTCCTTTCTCTTCTGGCTGGAGCATGAGGAGAGTGTGTTTGTGGTCAGGGCCGCCCAGAGGATTCTGGGGGCCTGAGGTCTTCGGCAGCAGGGTGCCTCCGCTTCAGCGGTAATTCGGCAGCACGGGGTCCTTCTGCTCCTGGATCCGCTGCCGAAGTGCCCCGAAGACTCACAGTGGGGGCCCCTGCAGCTGAATTGCCACCGAAACGGGACCCACCGCCGAAGTGCAGCTAGGTCTTCAGGGCAAAGACCGGGAGCGGAAGAAGCTGCGGGGGCCCGGGCCCCGCAAGAGTTTTCTGGGGCTCCCTGAGCGAGTGAAGGACCCCGCTCCAGGGGCCCCAAAAAACTCTCGTGGGGGCCCCTGCGGGGCCCGAGGCCTGGGACAAATTGCCCCACTTGCCCCCCACCCCCCCGGGCTGCCCTGTTTGTGGTTAATGACATAGCTGTAGCTTGTTGTCTATTTCTTGCCTTGATCATTCAGACAGTCCCTTTCCTGTCATATCCCCAGTATATCAGTGATTGCAATAGCAGGGGGCAGGTTTTCTCTGAGGCACTGAGCTTTGCCAGGGAGTTGATGGCTCCTTTCTTTACTCACCCTGGAGTAAACTCAGCTTTTTATTCCATCCTTGATGTTTCAAGGAATAACAACAGATGACCAAAGAAAGAGGTGGACAGGGTGGGTCTCAGGGGAGGGGGCAGAGAGGTGTGGGCGGTGGGCAGGTCAGGCCAGGGGAGGGGGCAGAGAGGTACAAGCAGTGGGCAGGGCAGGTCTCAGGGGAAGGTCAGAGAGATGCAAGTGGTGGGCAAGGCCGGTCTAGGGGAGAGGGCAGAGAGGTGTGGGCAGGGCTGGTCTTAGGGGAGGGGGCAGAGAGAGGGGAGGGGGCAAAGAGGTGTGAGCGATGGGCAGGGTGGGTCTCAGGGGAGGGGTAGAGAGGTGGGCAGGGTGGATCTCAGGGGAGGGCTCAGAGAGGTGTGGGTGATGGGTAGGGTGAGTCTCAGGCGAGGGGGCAGAGAGGTACGAGCAGTGGGCAGGGCAGGTCTCAGGGGAGGGCTCAGAGAGGTGTGGGCAATGGGCAGGGTGAGTCTCGGGGGAGGGGGCAGAGAGCTGTGGGCAATGAGCAGGGTGAGTCTCAGAGGAGGGGGCAGAGAGGTGTGGGCAGGGGGGTCTCAGGGGAGGGCTCAGAGAGGTGTGGGCAATGAGCAGGGTGAGTCTCGGGGGAGGGGGCAGAGAGGTGTGGGCAGGGGGGTCTCAGGGGAGGGCTCAGAGAGGTGTGGGCAATGGGCAGGGTGAGTCTTAGGGGAGGGCTCAGAGAGGTGTGGGCAATGAGCAGGGTGAGTCTCGGGGGAGGGGGCAGAGAGGTATGGGCAGGGCAGGTCTCAGGGGAGGGGGCAGAGAGGTGTGGGCAATGGGCAGGGTGAGTCTCAGGGGAGGGGGCAGAGAGGTGTGGGCAGTGTTGGTCTCAGGGGAGGGGGCAGAGAGGTGTGGGCAATGGGCAGGGTGAGTCTCAAGGGAGGGCTCAGAGAGGTGTGGGCAATGGGCAGGGTGAGTCTCAGGGGAGGGGGCAGAGAGGTGTGGGCAATGGGTAGGGTGAGTCTCAAGGGAGGGCTCAGAGAGGTGTGGGCAATGGGCAGGGTGAGTCTCAGGGGAGGGCTCAGAGAGGTGTGGGCAATGAGCAGGGTGAGTCTCAGGGGAGGGGGCAGAGAGGTGTGGGCAGTGTTGGTCTCAGGGGAGGGGGCAGAGAGGTGTGGGCAATGGGCAGAGTGAGTCTCAGGGGAGGGGGCAGAGAGGTGTGGGCAGTGTTGGTCTCAGGGGAGGGGGCAGAGAGGTGTGGGCAATGGGCAGGGAGGTCTCAGGGGAGGGCTCAGAGAGGTGTGGGCAATGGGCAGGGTGAGTCTCAGGGGAGGAGGCAGAGAGGTGTGGGCAGCAGGCAGACCTTGGGGTAGAGGGTGGAGTGGCGCGAGGAGGCCTTGGGGGAGGAGAGGAGCGAGCGAAAGGTGGACCAGCAGGCCTCAGCCAAAGAGCAGGTGTGGGAAGTGGCCAAATGGGATTGAGGGCAGAGCACAAGTGGGGCCTCAGAAGGAGGAGAATGAGTGGAGTGGGGGGACAGCACCACAGGCTGGGCAGGGCCGCCCACAGGATTCAGGGGGCCTGGGGCAAAACAATTTCAGGGGCCCCTTCCATAAAAAAAAGTTGCAATACTATAGAATACTATATGATCATAGGGGCCCCTGCGGGGCCTGGGGCAAATTGCCCCACCTGCCCTCCCTCTGGGCAGCGCTGCCCTCAGCCTCTCCTCGTAAGTCCCCTGCCTCCTAATCATTTTTGTTGCCCTCCCCTAAACTCTCTCCAATTTGTTTCTGTAGTGGGGGGGTGAAAACTGGATGCTATGCTCCAGATGTGGCCTCACCAGTGCTGAATGGAGGGGAATAATCACTTCCCTCTATCTGCTTGCAATGTTCCTACTAATCCAGCCCAATATGACCAATTCCCCATATTGAATGCAGACACAGCAATATTTGATAAATTGGTTCCTTTCCATTCAGGAGGTTATTTCC
Organism: Gopherus flavomarginatus; assembly: GCF_025201925.1. Taxonomy (NCBI): domain Eukaryota; kingdom Metazoa; phylum Chordata; order Testudines; family Testudinidae; genus Gopherus; species Gopherus flavomarginatus. Next base: position 2,690,800 of record NW_026114609.1, on the reverse strand, counting down.
CACCTATTCATAAATAATGAAGATGCTCTAAGTGGAGGGGAGAGAGCTGTCCCGTCCGTGCAGTTAATCCATCTCCTCGAGAGGTGGTAGCTATGTCAGTGGGGGGAAGCTATGCTGGTGTATGTGCAAGCTGTGGTGTCTACATGTATATATAAAATTTAATCAAACCCCATTTTTAAAACCCCTGTGGTCTGGGAATAGAAAAGGAGCTCTCTGAGGCAGAGCCTGTCCTTCAAAATCCTTAAGATCACTGATTTGCCTATGCAAATATTATGGGGGTATAGCTCAGTGGGAAAGTGTTTGACTGCAAATCAAGTGGTCCTTGGTTCAAATCCAAGTGCTCCCTCACAAACCTGTTTCTTCAGTAAAGATGATTCTATTTCCAATATATTCAGGAGCTCCACTAAATGGGGGTCCCTGAAATACATGTGCACCCTCAATGTTTTCCTGTGCAAATGCATAAAAACCTAGCAAACGTGTCCCCCAGCTGAAATCACTTCCAATCCTCTAAGTGTCTAGGTTTGTTTTCATCAATTAAACAAAGGCACGTGAAAACACATTGTCAGGTCCTTAGTCTCCATGGGCTACAATGTGCAGACGAACAAGAACCACATCCACTTGGGAGGAATGGACTAGTCTGTATTACATTTCCTAAGTTGCCACTGGGACTGAAAACTCTACTGGAGGTGGACAGGAACCTCTTAGAAAAATAAAATAACCAAAATTTACCAAACTCCCGGTTACACATTGAAACCTCTCTTTGTGCACACGGCATCAATTGGGGCTCTAATAAATGGCAGCCTTCCTTTAAGACAGATCGTTGTTCTGTGTAACTTTCAAATGCATTCAAATGGCAGCTGTTTACAGGTCATGGGCTGCTAGTTCATGAGCAGGAGCAGAGTCTCTGTACGTTTACCAGCCATAGAGCTTGTTATGTCTGCGTCTAAGTAAGTGCAGAGTTATTTCAATGGCTCCTGTGCTGACACCTGCTGCCCCTTCTAGCTGGTTAATTGCACTATTTGGAACCTGCTCCTAAAATTGCACCCTTTCTGGGAGTGTCAAAACTGCCCAAGGAAACCTCATTGGGTTTCAAGTGCAGCTCAAGCAGGGAGGTGAGGGGCCAGTACAGGAGTTTCAGAGGTTTTTCCGTTGTCACAGGGAGCAGGGTCAGGAAGGCTAGTAGTCATGACCGTGGGGTTCTATTCCTGGCTGTGGGAGGAAAGGGGTGTTTACGGCATTAGGGTGGGGGCCTAGAAATCAATGAGGAAAACATCTCCCTTTTCAGCTTCAATGTTCATTGAACAAAAACAAGGCTTCTCATCTCATAGGCAGGGCCAGTGCAAGCATATTTTGTGCCCTACGCGAAACTTTCAACTTGCGCCCCCCCCCCCCCAAAAATCACATACATTATAGACAATACACAGTCACGGAGTAACATGTTATAATTTAGAATTCATGTTTCTGCGCTTTAAGTTTAGCAAATTTAAAAACAAGTTCCTCCAAGTCAGTGCTGTGAGCAATGTCATGTTCTAGTGACAAGGTAGATAGCCCAACAAGTCTTTGTTGCAACATTGATGTTCGCATGTATGTTTTTATCAGTTTGAGCTCCGAGAAGCTTCGCTCACCACTGGCCACAGAAACTAGGAGAGTCAAGAGGATACGAAGAGCAATAACTGTGTTAGGGACACTATCTGTCAGCTGGGGGTCAGGGCTGTGGGGGGGATTGGGTCAGGGGGTTTCCAGCTCAGAGGGACTGGGCTCGGAGCGAGGGGTCAGGGCTGTGGGGGGATGGGGTCGAGGGGGTTTCCAGCTCAGAGGGACTGGGCTCGGAGCTGGGGATCAGGGCTGTGGGGGGGGGGTGGGGTCGAGGGGGTTTCCATCTCAGAGGGACTGGGCTCAGAGCTGGGGGTCAGGGCTGTGGTGGGGATGGAGTCGAGGGGGTTTCCAGCTCAGAGGGGCTGGGCTCTGAGCTGGGGGTCAGAGCTGTGGGGGGGATGGGGTCGAGGGGGTTTCCAGCGCAGAGGGACTGGGCTCGGAGCTGGGGGTCAGGGCTGTGAGGGGATGGGGTCGAGGGGATTTCCAGCTCAGAGGGACTGGGCTCGGAGCTGGGGGTCAGGGCTGTGGGGGGATGGGGTCATGGGGTTTCCAGCTCAGAGAGACTGGGTTCGGAGCCGGGGGTCAGGGCTGTGGGGGGATAGGGTCAGGGGGTTTCCAGCTCAGAGGGACTGGGCTTGGAGCTGGGAATCAGGGCTGTCGGGGGGATGGGGTCGAGGGGGTTAACAGCTGAGAGGGACAGGGCTGAGAGCTGGGGATCACGGCTGTGGGGGGGTTGGGGTCAGGGGGTTTCCAGCTCAGAGGGACTGGGGTCAGAGCTCGGGGTCAGGGCTGTTGGGGGGATGGAGTCGAGGGGGTTTCCAGCTCAGAGGGACTGGGGTCGGAGCTTGGGGTCAGGGCTGTGGGGGGATGGGGTCGTAGGGTTTTCCACCTCAGAGGGACTGGGTTCGGAGCTCGGGGTCAGGGCTGTGGGGGGGATGGGGTCAGTGGGTTTCCAGCTCAGAGGGACTGGGCTCGGAGCTGGGGGTCAAGGCTGTGGGGGGATGGGGTCGAGGGGGTTTCCAGCTCAGAGGGGCTGGGCTCGGAGCTGGGGGTCAGGGCTGTGAAGGGGATGGGGTCGAGGGGGTTTCCAGCTCAGAGGGACTGGGCTCAGAGCTGGGGGTCAGGGCTGCGGGGGGGATGGGGTCGAGGGGGTTTCCATCTCAGAGGGACTGGGCTCAGACCTGGGGGTCAGGGCTGCGGGGGGGATGGAGTCGAGGGGGTTTCCAGCTCAGAGGGACTGGGCTCAGACCTGGGGGTCAGGGCTGTGGGGGGGATGGAGTCGAGGGGGTTTCCAGCTCAGAGGGACTGGGCTCGGAGCTGGGGGTCAGGGCTGTGGGGGGATGGGGTCATGGGGTTTCCAGCTCAGAGGGACTGGGTTCGGAGCTGGGGGTAAGGGCTGTGGGGGGATAGGGTCAGGGGGTTTCCAGCTCAGAGGGACTGGGCTCGGAGCGAGGGGTCAGGGCTGTGGGGGGATGGGGTCGAGGGGGTTTCCAGCTCAGAGGGGCTGGGCTCGAAGCTGGGGGTCAGGGCTGTGGGGGGGATGGAGTCGAGGGGGTTTCCAGCTCAGAGGGGCTGGGCTCGAAGCTGGGGGTCAGGGCTGTGGGGGGGATGGAGTCGAGGGGGTTTCCAGCTCAGAGGGACTGGGCTCGGAGCTGGGGATCAGGGCTGTGGGGGGGATTGGGTCAGGGGGTTTCCAGCTCAGAGGGACTGGGCTCGGAGCGAGGGGTCAGGGCTGTGGAGGGATGGGGTCGAGGGGGTTTCCAGCTCAGAGGGGCTGGGCTCGAAGCTGGGGGTCAGGGCTGTGGGGGGGATGGAGTCGAGGGGGTTTCCAGCTCAGAGGGACTGGGGTCGGAGCTTGGGGTCAGGGCTGTCGGGGGGATGGGGTCGAGGGGGTTAACAGCTGAGAGGGACAGGGCTGAGAGCTGGGGATCACGGCTGTGGGGGGGTTGGGGTCAGGGGGTTTCCAGCTCAGAGGGACTGGGGTCAGAGCTGGGGGTCAGGGCTGTTGGGGGGATGGAGTCGAGGGGGTTTCCAGCTCAGAGGGACTGGAGTCGGAGCTTGGGGTCAGGGCTGTGGGGGGATAGGGTCAGGGGGTTTCCAGCTCAGAGGGACTGGGCTCGGAGCGAGGGGTCAGGGCTGTGGGGGGGATGGAGTCGAGGGGGTTTCCAGCTCAGAGGGGCTGGGCTCTGAGCTGGGGGTCAGAGCTGTGGGGGGGATGGGGTCGAGGGGATTTCCAGCGCAGAGGGACTGGGCTCGGAGCTGGGGGTCAGGGCTGGGGAAGGATGGGATCGAGAGGGTTTCCAGCTCAGAGGGACTGGGCTCGGGGCTGGGGGTCAGGGCTGGGGAAGGATGGGATCGAGGGGGTTTCCAGCTCAGAGGGACTGGGCTCGGAGCTGGGGGTCAGGGCTGTGGGGGGATGGGGTCGAGGGGATTTCCAGCTCAGAGGGACTGGGCTCGGAGCTGGGGGTCAGGGCTGTGGGGGGATGGGGTCATGGGGTTTCCAGCTCAGAGAGACTGGGTTCGGAGCCGGGGGTCAGGGCTGTGGGGGGATAGGGTCAGGGGGTTTCCAGCTCAGAGGGACTGGGCTCGGAGCTGGGGATCAGGGCTGTGGGGGGGATGGAGTCGAGGGGGTTTCCAGCTCAGAGGGACTGGGGTCGGAGCTTGGGGTCAGGGCTGTCGGGGGGATGGGGTCGAGGGGGTTAACAGCTGAGAGGGACAGGGCTGAGAGCTGGGGATCACGGCTGTGGGGGGGTTGGGGTCAGGGGGTTTCCAGCTCAGAGGGACTGGGGTCAGAGCTGGGGGTCAGGGCTGTTGGGGGGATGGAGTCGAGGGGGTTTCCAGCTCAGAGGGACTGGGGTCGGAGCTTGGGGTCAGGGCTGTGGGGGGATGGGGTCGTAGGGTTTTCCACCTCAGAGGGACTGGGTTCGGAGCTCGGGGTCAGGGCTGTGGGGGGGATGGGGTCAGTGGGTTTCCAGCTCAGAGGGACTGGGCTCGGAGCTGGGGGTCAAGGCTGTGGGGGGATGGGGTCGAGGGGGTTTCCAGCTCAGAGGGGCTGGGCTCGGAGCTGGGGGTCAGGGCTGTGGAGGGGATGGGGTCGAGGGGGTTTCCATCTCAGAGGGACTGGGCTCAGACCTGGGGGTCAGGGCTGCGGGGGGGATGGAGTCGAGGGGGTTTCCAGCTCAGAGGGACTGGGCTCAGACCTGGGGGTCAGGGCTGTGGGGGGGATGGAGTCAGGGGGCTTCCAGCTCAGAGGGGCTGGGCTCGAAGCTGGGGGTCAGGGCTGTGGGGGGGATGGAGTCGAGGGGGTTTCCAGCTCAGAGGGACTGGGCTCGGAGCTGGGGATCAGGGCTGTGGGGGGGGGTGGGGTCGAGGGGGTTTCCATCTCAGAGGGACTGGGCTCGGAGCTGGGGGTCAGGGCTGGGGAAGGATGGGATCGAGGGGGTTTCCAGCTCAGAGGGACTGGGCTCGGAGCTGGGGGTCAGGGCTGTGGGGGGATGGGGTCAAGGGGATTTCCAGCTCAGAGGGACTGGGCTCGGAGCTGGGGGTCAGGGCTGTGGGGGGATGGGGTCATGGGGTTTCCAGCTCAGAGAGACTGGGTTCGGAGCCGGGGGTCAGGGCTGTGGGGGGATAGGGTCAGGGGGTTTCCAGCTCAGAGGGACTGGGCTCGGAGCTGGGGATCAGGGCTGTGGGGGGGATGGAGTCGAGGGGGTTTCCAGCTCAGAGGGACTGGGCTCGGAGCTGGGAATCAGGGCTGTCGGGGGGATGGGGTCGAGGGGATTAACAGCTGAGAGGGACAGGGCTGAGAGCTGGGGATCACGGCTGTGGGGGGGTTGGGGTCAGGGGGTTTCCAGCTCAGAGGGACTGGGGTCAGAGCTGGGGGTCAGGGCTGTTGGGGGGATGGAGTCGAGGGGGTTTCCAGCTCAGAGGGACTGGGCTCAGAGCTGGAGGTCAGGGCTGCGGGGGGGATGTGGTTGAGGGGGTTTCCATCTCAGAGTGACTGGGCTCAGACCTGGGGGTCAGGGCTGCGGGGGGGATGGAGTCGAGGGGGTTTCCAGCTCAGAGGGACTGGGCTCAGACCTGGGGGTCAGGGCTGTGGGGGGGATGGAGTCGAGGGGGTTTCCAGCTCAGAGGGACTGGGCTCGGAGCTGGGGGTCAGGGCTGTGGGGGGATGGGGTCATGGGGTTTCCAGCTCAGAGGGACTGGGTTCGGAGCTGGGGGTCAGGGCTGTGGGGGGATGGGGTCAGGGGGTATCCAGCTCAGAGGGACTGGGCTCGGAATTGGGGATCAGGGCTGTGGGGGGGACGGAGTCGAGGGGGTTTCCAGCTCAGAGGGGCTGGGCTCGGAGCTAGGGGTCAGGGCTGTGCGGGGGATGGGGTCAGGGGGTTTCCAGCTCAGAGGGGCTGGGCTCGGAGCTGGGAATCAGGGGAGTTGGGGGGATGGGGTCGAGGGGGTTTCCAGCTCAGAGGGACTGTGCCCAGAGCTGGGGGTCAGGGCTGTGGGGGGGATTGGGTGAGGGGGTTTCCAGCTCAGAGGGACTGGGCTCGGAGCGGGGGGTCAGGGCTGTGAGGGGGATGGGGTCGAGGGGGTTTCCAGCTCAGAGGGGTTGGGCTCGGAGCTGGGGGTCAGGGCTGTGGGGGAATGGGGTCGAGAGGGTTTCCAGCTCAGAGGGACTGGGCTCGGAGCTGGGGGTCAGGGCTGTGGGGGGGATGGGGTCAGGAGGTTTCCAGCTCAGAGGGTCTGGGGTCTGAGCTCGGGGTCAGGGCTGTGGGGGGGATGGGGTCGAGGGGGTTTCCAGCTCAGAGGGGTTGGGCTCGGAGCTGGGGGTCAGGGCTGTGGGGGAATGGGGTCGAGAGGGTTTCCAGCTCAGAGGGACTGGGCTCGGAGCTGGGAATCAGGGGAGTTGGGGGGGATGGGGTCGAGGGGGTTTCCAGCTCAGAGGGACTGTGCCCAGAGCTGGGGTTCAGGGCTGTGGGGGGGATTGGGTCAGGGGGTTTCCAGCTCAGAGGGACTGGGCTCGGAGCGAGGGGTCAGGGCTGTGGGGGGATGGGGTCGAGGGGGTTTCCAGCTCAAAGGGGCTGGGCTCGAAGCTGGGGGTCAGGGCTGCGGGGGGGATGGAGTCGAGGGGGTTTCCAGCTCAGAGGGACTGGGCTCGGAGCTGGGGATCAGGGCTTTGGGGGGGGTGGGGTCGAGGGGGTTTCCATCTCAGAGGGACTGGGCTCAGAGCTGGGGGTCAGGGCTGTGGGGGGGATGGAGTCGAGGGGGTTTCCAGCTCAGAGGGGCTGGGCTCTGAGCTGGGGGTCAGAGCTGTGGGGGGGATGGGGTCGAGGGGGTTTCCAGCGCAGAGGGGCTGGGCTCTGAGCTGGGGGTCAGAGCTGTGGGGGGGATGGGGTCGAGGGGGTTTCCAGCGCAGAGGGACTGGGCTCGGAGCTGGGGGTCAGGTCTGGGGAAGGATGGGATCGAGGGGGTTTCCAGCTCAGAGGGGCTGGGCTCGGAGCTGGGGGTCAGGGGTGTGGGGGGATGGGGTCGAGGGGATTTCCAGCTCAGAGGGACTGGGCTCGGAGCGGGGGATCAGGGCTGTGGGGGGATAGGGTCAGGGGGTTTCCAGCTCAGAGGGACTGGGCTCGGAGCTGGGGGTCAGGGCTGTCGGGGGGATGGGGTCGAGGGGGTTAACAGCTGAGAGGGACTGGGCTGAGAGCTGGGGATCACGGCTGTGGGGGGGTTGGGGTCAGGGGGTTTCCAGCTCAGAGGGACTGGGGTCAGAGCTGAGGGTCAGGGCTGTTGGGGGGATGGAGTCGAGTGGGTTTCCAGCTCAGAGGGACTGGGGTCGGAGCTTGGGGTCAGGGCTGTGGCGGGGATGGGGTCAGTGGGTTTCCAGCTCAGAGGGACTGGGCTCGGAGCTGGGGGTCAAGGCTGTGGGGGGATGGGGTCGAGGGGGTTTCCAGCTCAGAGGGACTGGGCTCAGACCTGGGGGTCAGGGCTGCGGGGGGGATGGAGTCGAGGGGGTTTCCAGCTCAGAGGGACTGGGCTCAGACCTGGGGGTCAGGCCTGTGGGGGGGATGGAGTCGAGGGGGTTTCCAGCTCAGAGGGACTGGACTCGGAGCTGGGGGTCAGGGCTGTGGCGGGATGGGGTCGAGGGGATTTCCAGCTCAGAGGGACTGGGCTCGGAGCTGGGGGTCAGGGCTGTGGGGGGATGGGGTCATGGGGTTTCCAGCTCAGAGGGACTGGGTTCGGAGCTGGGGGTCAGGGCTGTGGGGGGATGGGGTCAGGGGGTTTCCAGCTCAGAGGGACTGGGCTCGGAACTGGGGATCAGGGCTGTGGGGGGGATGGAGTCGAGGGGGTTTCCAGCTCAGAGGGGCTTGGCTCGGAGCTAGGGGTCAGGGCTGTGCGGGGGATGGGGTCAGGGGGTTTCCAGCTCAGAGGGGCTGGGCTCAGAGCTGGGAATCAGGGGAGTTGGGGGGATGGGGTCGAGGGGGTTTCCAGCTCAGAGGGACTGTGCCCAGAGCTGGGGGTCAGGGCTGTGGGGGGGATTGGGTCAGGGGGTTTCCAGCTCAGAGGGACTGGGCTCGGAGCGAGGGGTCAGGGCTGTGGGGGGATGGGGTCGAGGGGGTTTCCAGCTCAGAGGGGCTGGGCTCGAAGCTGGGGGTCAGGGCTGTGGTGGGGATGGAGTCGAGGGGGTTTCCAGCTCAGAGGGACTGGGCTCGGAGCTGGGGATCAGGGCTGTGGGGGGCGTGGGGTCGAGGGGGTTTCCATCTCAGAGGGACTGGGCTCAGAGCTGGGGGTCAGGGCTGTGGGGGGGATTGAGTCGAGGGGGTTTCCAGCTCAGAGGGGCTGGGCTCTGAGCTGGGGGTCAGAGCTGTGGGGGGGATGGGGTCGAGGGGGTTTCCAGCGCAGAGGGACTGGGCTCGGAGCTGGGGGTCAGGGCTGAGGAAGGATGGGATCGAGGGGGTTTCCAGCTCAGAGGGATTGGGCTCGGAGCTGGGGGTCAGGGCTGTGGGGGGATGGGGTCGAGGGGATTTCCAGCTCAGAGGGACTGGGCTCGGAGCTGGGGGTCAGGGCTGTGGGGGGGATGGGGTCAGGAGGTTTCCAGCTCAGAGGGACTGGGGTCTGAGCTCGGGGTCAGGGCTGTGGGGGGGATGGGGTCGAGGGGGTTTCCAGCTCAGAGGGGTTGGGCTCGGAGCTGGGGGTCAGGGCTGTGGGGGAATGGGGTCGAGAGGGTTTCCAGCTCAGAGGGATTGGGCTCGGAGCTGGGAATCAGGGGAGTTGGGGGGATGGGATCGAGGGGGTTTCCAGTTCAGAGGGACTGGGCTCGGAGCGGGGGTTCATGGCTGTGGGGGGGATGGGGTCGAGGGGGTTTCCAGCTCAGAGGGACTGGGCTCGGAGCGAGGGGTCAGGGCTGTGGGGGGATGGGGTCGAGGGGGTTTCCAGCTCAGAGGGGCTGGGCTCGAAGCTGGGGGTCAGGCCTGTGGGGGGGATGGAGTCGAGGGGTTTTCCAGCTCAGAGGGGCTGGGCTCGGAGCTGGGGATCAGGGCTGGTGTGGGATGAGATCAGGGGATTTCCAGCTCAGAGGGACTGGGCTCAGAGCTGGGGGTCAGGGCTGTGGGGGGGATGGAGTCGAGGGGGTTTCCAGCTCAGAGGGGCTGGGCTCTGAGCTGGGGGTCAGAGCTGTGGGGGGGATGGGGTCGAGGGGGTTTCCAGCGCAGAGGGACTGGGCTCGGAGCTGGGGGTCAGGGCTGGGGAAGGATGGGATCGAGGGGGTTTCCAGCTCAGAGGGACTGGGCTCGGAGCTGGGGGTCAAGGCTGTGGGGGGATGGGGTCGAGGGGATTTCCAGCTCAGAGGGACTGGGTTCGGAGCTTGGGGTCAGGGCTGTGGGGGGGATGGGGTCAGTGGGTTTCCAGCTCAGAGGGACTGGGCTCGGAGCTGGGGGTCAAGGCTGTGGGGGGATGGGGTCGAGGGGGTTTCCAGCTCAGAGGGGCTGTTCTCGGAGCTGGGGGTCAGGGCTGTGGGGGGGATTGGGTCGAGGGGGTTTCCAGCTCAGAGGGACTGGGCTCAGAGCTGGGGGTCAGGGCTGCGGGGGGGATGGGGTCGAGGGGGTTTCCATCTCAGAGGGACTGGGCTCAGACCTGGGGGTCAGGGCTGCGGGGGGGATGGAGTCGAGGGGGTTTCCAGCTCAGAGGGACTGGGGTCGGAGCTTGGGGTCAGGGCTGTGGGGGGGGTGGGGTCAGTGGGTTTCCAGCTCAGAGGGACTGGGCTCGGAGCTGGGGGTCAAGGCTGTGGGGGGATGGGGTCGAGGGGGTTTCCAGCGAAGAGGGACGGGGCTCGGAGCTGGGGGTCAGGGCAGAGGGGGGATGGAGTCGAGGGCGTTTCCAGCTCAGAGGGATTGGGCTCAGAGCTCGGGGTCAGGGCTGCGGGGGGGATGGGGTCGAGGGGGTTTCCATCTCAGAGGGACTGGGCTCAGACCTGGGGGTCAGGGCTGCGGCGGGGATAGAGTCGAGGGGGTTTCCAGCTCAGAGGGACTGGGCTCAGACCTGGGGGTCAGGCCTTTGGGGGGGATGGAGTCGAGGGGGTTTCCAGCTCAGAGGGACTGGGCTCGGAGCTGGGGGTCAGGGCTGTGGCGGGATGGGGTCGAGGGGATTTCCAGCTCAGAGGGACTGGGCTCGGAGCTGGGGGTCAAGGCTGTGGGGGGATGGGGTCATGGGGTTTCCAGCTCAGAGGGACTGGGTTCGGAGCTGGGGGTCAGGGCTGTGGGGGGATGGGGTCAGGGGGTTTCCAGCTCAGAGGGACTGGGCTCGGAACTGGGGATCAGAGCTGTGGGGGGGATGGAGTCGAGGGGGTTTCCAGCTCAGAGGGGCTGGGCTCGGAGCTAGGGGTCAGGGCTGTGCGGGGGATGGGGTCAGGGGGTTTCCAGCTCAGAGGGACTGGGCTCGGAGCTGGGAATCAGGGGAGTTGGGGAGATGGGGTCGAGGGGGTTTCCAGCTCAGAGGGACTGTGCCCAGAGCTGGGGGTCAGGGCTGTGGGGGGGATGGGGTCAGGGGGTTTCCAGCTCAGAGGGACTGGGCTCGGAGCGGGGGGTCAGGGCTCTGGGGGGGATGGGGTCAGGGGGTTTCCAGCTCAGAGGGACTGGGCTCGGAGCGGGCGGTCAGGGCTGTGGGGGGGATGGGGTCAGTGGGTTTCCAGCTCAGAGGGACTGGGCTCGGAGCTGGGGGTCAAGGCTGTGGGGGGATGGGGTCGAGGGGGTTTCCAGCTCAGAGGGGCTGGGCTCGGAGCTGGGGGTCAGGGCTGTGGGGGGGATGGGGTCGAGGGGGTTTCCATCTCAGAGGGACTGGGCTCAGACCTGGGGGTCAGGGCTGCGGGGGGGATGGAGTCGAGGGGGTTTCCAGCTCAGAGGGACTGGGGTCGGAGCTTGGGGTCAGGGCTGTGGGGGGGGTGGGGTCAGTGGGTTTCCAGCTCAGAGGGACTGGGCTCGGAGCTGGGGGTCAAGGCTGTGGGGGGATGGGGTCGAGGGGGTTTCCAGCTCAGAGGGGCTGGGCTCGGAGCTGGGGGTCAGGGCTGTGGGGGGGATGGCGTCAGGGGGTTTCCAGCTCAGAGGGGCTGGGCTCGGAGCTGGGGGTCAGGGCTCTGGGGGGTATGGGGTCGAGGGGGTTTCCAGCTCAGAGGAAGTGGGCTAGGAGCTGGGGTTCAGGGCTGTGGGGGAATGGGGTCGAGAGGGTTTCCAGCTCAGAGGGACTGGGCTCGGAGCTGGGGGTCAGGGCTGTGGGGGGGATGGGGTCAGGAGGTTTCCAGCTCAGAGGGACTGGGGTCTGAGCTCGGGGTCAGGGCTGTGGGGGGGATGGGGTCGAGGGGGTTTCCAGCTCAGAGGGACTGGGCTCAGAGCTGGGGGTCAGGGCTGTGGGGGGGATGGGGTCAGGAGGTTTCCAGCTCAGAGGGACTGGGGTCTGAGCTCGGGGTCAGGGCTGTGGGGGGGATGGGGTCGAGGGAGTTTCCAGCTCAGAGGGACTGGGCTCGGAGCTGGGGGTCAGGGCTGGGGAGGGATGGGATCGAGGGGGTTTCCAGCTCATAGGGACTTTGTTTGGAGCTGGGGGTCGGGGCTGTGGGGGGATGGGGTCAGGGGGTTTCCAGCTCAGAGGGACTGGGCTCGGATCTGGGGGTCAGGGCTATGGGGGGATGGGGTCAGGGGGTTTCCAGCTCAGAGGGACTATGCTCGGAGCTGGGGGTTAGGGCTGTGGGGGGGATGGGGTCGAGGGTGTTTCCAGCTCAGAGGGACTGGAATCGGAGCTGGGGGTCAGGGCTGGGGAGGGATGGGGTCGAGGGGGTTTCCAGCTCAGAGGGAATGGGCTCGGAGCTGGGAATCAGGGGAGTTGGGGGGATGGGGTCGAGGGGGTTTCCAGCTCAGAGGGACTGTGCCCGGAGCTGGGGGTCAGGGATGTGGGGGGGATTGGGTCAGGGGGTTTCCAGCTCAGAGGGACTGGGCTCGGAGCGGGGGGTCAGGGCTGTGAGGGGGATGGGGTCGAGGGGGTTTCCAGCTCAGAGGGGCTGGGCTCGCAGCTGGGGGTCAGGGCTCTGGGGGTGATGGGGTCAGGGGGTTTCCAGCTCAGAGGGGTTGGGCTCGGAGCTGGGGGTCAGGGCTGTGGGGGAATGGGGTCGAGAGGGTTTCCAGCTCAGAGGGACTGGGCTCGGAGCTGGGTGTCAGGGCTGTCGGGGGGATGGGGTCAGGAGGTTTCCAGCTCAGAGGGACTGCGGTCTGAGCTCGGGGTCAGGGCTGTGGGGGGGATGGGGTCGAGGGGGTTTCCAGCTCAGAGGGGTTGGGCTCGGAGCTGGGGGTCAGGGATGTGGGGGAATGGGGTCGAGAGGGTTTCCAGCTCAGAGGGACTGGGCTCGGAGCTGGGAATCAGGAGAGTTGGGGGGATGGGGTCGAGGGGGTTTCCAGCTCAGAGGGACTGTGCCCAGAGCTGGGGGTCACGGCTGTGGGGGGGATTGGGTCAGGCGGTTTCCAGCTCAGAGGGACTGGGCTCGGAGCGGGGGGTCAGGGCTGTGAGGGGGATGGGGTCGAGGGGGTTTCCAGCTCAGAGGGGCTGGGCTCGGAGCTGGGGGTCAGGGCTCTGGGGGGGATGGGGTCAGGGGGTTTCCAGCTCAGAGGGACTGGGCTCGGAGCGGGCGGTCAGGGCTGTGAGGGGGATGGGGTCGAGGAGGTTTCCAGCTCAGAGGGGTTGGGCTCGGAGCTGGGGGTCAGGGCTGTGGGGGAATGGGGTCGAGAGGGTTTCCAGCTCAGAGGGACTGGGCTCGGAGCTGGGGGTCAGGGCTGTGGGGGGGATGGGGTCAGTGGGTTTCCAGCTCAGAGGGACTGGGCTCGGAGCTGAGGGTCAGGGCTGCGGGGGGGATGGGGTCGAGGGGGTTTCCAGCTCAGAGGGACTGGGCTCGGAGCTGGGGGTCAGGGCTGTGGGAGGATGGGGTCGAGGGGATTTCCAGCTCAGAGGGACTGGGCTCGGAGCTGGGGGTCAGGGCTGTGGTATGATGGGGTCATGGGGTTTCCAGCTCAGAGGGACTGGGTTCGGAGCTGGGGGTCAGGGCTGTGGGGGGATGGGGTCAGGGGGTTTCCAGCTCAGAGGGGCTGTGCCCAGAGCTGGGGGTCAGGGCTGTGGGGGGGATTGGGTCAGGGGGTTTCCAGCTCAGAGGGACTGTGCCCAGAGCTGGGGGTCAGGGCTCTGGGGGGGATGGGGTCAGGGGGTTTCCAGCTCAGAGGGAATGGGCTCGGAGCGGGCGGTCAGGGCTGTGAGGGGGATGGGGTCGAGGGGGTTTCCAGCTCAGAGGGGTTGGGCTCGGAGCTGGGGGTCAGGGCTGTGGGGGAATGGGGTCGAGAGGGTTTCCAGCTCAGAGGGACTGGGCTCGGAGCTGGGGGTCAGGGCTGTGGGGGGGATGGGGTCAGGAGGTTTCCAGCTCAGAGGACTGGGGTCTGAGCTCGGGGTCAGGGCTGTGAGGGGGATGGGGTCGAGCGGGTTTCCAGCTCAGAGGGGTTGGGCTCGGAGCTGGGGGTCAGGGCTGTGGGGGAATGGGGTCGAGAGGGTTTCTAGCTCAGAGGGACTGGGCTCGGAGCTGGGAATCAGGGGAGTTTGGGGGATGGGGTCGAGGGGGTTTCCAGCTCAGAGGGAATGGGCTCGGAGCGGGGCTTCATGGCTGTGGGGGGGATGGGGTCGAGGGGGTTTCCAGTTCAGAGGGACTGGGCTCGGAGCTGGGGGTCAGGGCTGTGGGGGGATGGAGTCGAGGGGGCTTCCAGCTCAGAGGGACTGGGCTCGGAGCTGAGGGTCAGGGCTGTAGGGGGATGGGGTGAGAGGGTTTCCAGCTCAGAGGGACTGGGCGCAGAGCCGGGGGTCAGGACTGTGGGGGGATGGGGTGAGGGGGTTTCCAGCTCAGAGGGTCTGGGCTCGGAGCTGGGGGTCAGGGCTGGTGAGCGATGGGATCGAGGGGGTTTCCAGCTCAGAGGGACTGGGCTCAGAGCTGGAGGTCAGGGCTGTGGGGGGGATGGGGTCCAGGGGATTTCCAGCTCAGAGGGACTGGGCTCGGTGCTGGGGGTCAGGGGTGTGGGGGGATGGAGTCGAGGGGGTTTCCAGCTCATAGGGACTGGGTTCGGAGCTGGGGGTCAGGGCTGTGGGGGGATAGGGTCAGGGGGTTTCCAGCTCAGAGGGACTGGGTTCGGAGCTGGGGGTCAGGGCTGTGGGGGGATGGGGTCGAGGAGGTTTCCAGCTCAGAGGGGCTGGGCTCGGAGCTGGGGGTCAGGGCTGTGGAGGGGATGGGGTCGAGGGCGTATCCAGCTCAGAGGGCCTGGGCTCAGAGCTGGGGGTCAGGGCTGTGTGGGGGATGGAGTCGAGGGGGTTTCCAGCTCAGAGGGACTGGGCTCGAAGCTGGGGGTCAGGGCTGTGGGGGGATGGGGTCGAGGGGATTTCCAGCTCAGAGGGACTGGGCTCGGAGCTGGGGGTCAGGGCTGTGGGGGGATGGGGTCATGGGGTTTCGAGCTCAGAGGGACTGGGTTCGGAGCTGGGTGTCAGGGCTGTGGGAGGATGGGGTCAGGGGGTTTCCAGCTCAGAGGGACTGGGCTCAGAGCTGGGGATCAGGGCTGTGGGGGGGATGGAGTCGAGGGGGTTTCCAGCTCAGAGGGGCTGGGCTCGGAGCTAGGGGTCAGGGCTGTGCGGGGGATGAGGTCAGGGGGTTTCCAGCTCAGAGGGGCTGGGCTCGGAGCTGGGAATCAGGGGAGTTGGGGGGGATGGGGTCAGGAGGTTTCTAGCTCAGAGGGACTGGGGTCTGAGCTCGGGGTCAGAGCTGTGGGGGGGATGGCGTCGAGGGGGTTTCCAGCTCAGAGGGACTGTGCCCAGAGCTGGGGGTCAGCGCTGTGGGGGGGATTGGGTCAGGGGGTTTCCAGCTCAGAGGGACTGGGCTCGGAGCGGGGGGTCAGGGCTGTGAGGGGGATGGGGTCGAGGGGGTTTCCAGCTCAGAGGGGCTGGGCTCGGAGCTGGGGGTCAGGGCTGTGGGGGGGATGGGGTCGAGGGGGTTTCCAGCTCAGAGGGGTTGGGCTCGGAGCTGGGGGTCAGGGCTGTGGGGGAATGGGGTCGAGAGGGTTTCCAGCTCAGAGGGACTGGGCTCGGAGCTGGGGGTCAGGGCTGTGGGGGGGATGGGGTCAGGAGGTTTCCTGCTCAGAGGGACTGGGGTCTGAGCTCGGGGTCAGAGCTGTGGGGGGGATGGCGTCGAGGGGGTTTCCAGCTCAGAGGGACTGGGCTCGGAGCTGAGGGTCAGGGCTGTGGGGGGATCGGGTGAGAGGGTTTCCAGCTGAGAGGGACAGGGCGCAGAGCCGGGGGTCAGGACTGTGGGGGGATGTGGTGAGGGGGTTTCCAGCTCAGAGGGTCTGGGCTCGGAGCTGGGGGTCAGGGCTGAGGAGGGATGGGATCGAGGGGGTTTCCAGCTCAGAGGGACTGGGCTCAGAGCTTGAGGTCAGGGCTGTGGGGGGATGGGGTCCAGGGGATTTACAGCTCAGAGGGACTGGGCTCAGAGCTGGAGGTCAGGGCTGTGGGGGGATGGAGTCGAGGGGGTTTCCAGCTCAGAGGGACTGGGTTCGGAGCTGGGGGTCTGGGCTGTGGGGGGATAGGGTCAGGGGGTTTCCAGCTCAGAGGGACTGTGCTTGGAGCTGGGGATCAGGGTAGTTGGGGGGATGGGGTCGAGGGGGTTTCCAGCTCAGAGGGGCTGGGCTCGGAGCTGGGGATCAGGGCTGTGGGGGGGTTGGGGTTAGGGGGTTTCCAGCTCAGAAGGGATGGGCTCGGAGCTGGGGGTCAGGGCTGTGGGGGGGATTGGGTCAGGCGGTTTCCAGCTAAGAGGGACTGGGCTCGGAGCGGGGGGTCAGGGCTCTGGGGGGATGTGGTCAAGGGGTTTTCCAGCTCAGAGGGATTGGGCTCGGAGCTGGGGGTCAGGGCTGTGAGGGGGATGGAGTCGAGGGGGTTTCCAGCTCAGAGGGATTGGGCTCGGAGCTGGAGGTCAGGGCTGTGGGGGGGATGGATTCGAGGAGGTTTCCAGCTCAGAGGAACTGGGCTCGGAGCTGAGGGTCAAGGCTGGGGAGGGATGGGATCGAGGAAGTTTCCAGCTCAGAAGGATTGGGGGTCAGGGCTGTTGGGGGATGGGGTCAGGGGGTTTCCAGCTCAGAGGGACTGGGCTCGGAGCTGGGGGTCAGGGCTGTGGGCGGATGGGGTCAGGGGTTTTCCAGCTCAGAGGGACTGGAATCGGAGCTGGGGGTCAGGGCTGGGGAGGGATGGGATCGAGGGGGTTTCCAGCTCATAGGGACTGGGCTCGGAGCTGGGGGTCAGGGCTGTGGAGGGGATGGGGTCGAGGGCGTATCCAGCTCAGAGGGTCTGGGCTCAGAGCTGGGGGTTAGAGCTGTGTGGGGGATGGGGTCGAGGGGGTTTCCATAACAGAGGGACTGGGCTCAGAGCTGGGGGTCAGGGCTGTGAGGGGGATGGAGTCGAGGGGGTTTCCAGCTCAGAGGGATTGGGCTCGGAGCTGGGGGTCAGGGCTATGTGGGGAATGGGGTCGAGGGGGTTTCCAGCTCAAAGGGACTGGGCTCTGAGCTGGAGGTCAGGGCTGTGGGGGGGATGGATTCGAGGGGGTTTCCTGCTCAGAGGGACTGGGCTAAGAGCTGGGGGTCAGGGCTTTGGGGGGATGGTGTTGTAGGGTTTTCCAGCTCAGAGGGACTGGGCTCAGAGCTGGAGGTCAGGGCTGTGGGGGGATGGGGTCAGGGGGTTTCCAGCTCAGAGGGACTGGGCTCAGAGCTGGGGGTCAGGGCTGTGGGGGGGATGGAGTCGAGGAGGTTTCCAGCTCAGAGGGACTGGGTTCGGAGCTGGGGGTCAGGGCTGTGGGGGGATGGGCTCGAGGGGATTTCCAGCTCAGAGGTACTAGGCTCAGAGCTGGGGGTCAGGGCTGTGGGGGGATGGGGTCAGGGGTTTTCCAGCTCAGAGGGACTGGAATCGGAGCTGGGGGTCAGGGCTGGGGAGGGATGGGATCGAGGGGGTTTCCAGCTCATAGGGACTTTGTTTGGAGCTGGGGGTCAGGGCTGTGGGGGGATGGGGTCAGGGGGTTTCCAGCTCAGAGGGACTGGACTCAGAGCTGGGGATCAGGGCTGTGGGGGTGATGGGGTCGAGGGGGTATCCAGCTCAGAGGGACTGGGTTCGGAGCTAGGGGTCAGGGGTGTTGGGGGATGGGGTTGTCATAAGCAGATAGCTAAGGGTTAATGTCTCTTTCACCTGAAGCACCTGACCAGAGGACCAATGAGGAAACCGGATTTTTTGAACTCTGGGTGGAGGGAAGTTTGTGTCTGAGTCTTTGTCTGTCTGCCTGCTTTCTCTGAGCTTTGGAGAAGTAGTTCTGCTTTCTAATCTTCTGTTTCTAAGTGTAAGGACAAAGAGATCAGATAGTAAGTTCTATGGTTTCTTTTCTTTGGTATTTGCATGAATATAAGTGCTGGAGTGCTTTGATTTGTATTCTTTTTGAATAAGGCTGTTTATTCAATATTCTTTTAAGCAATTGACCCTGTATTTCGTCACCTTAATACAGAGAGACCATTTGTATGTATTTTTCTTTCTTTTTATATAAAGCTTTCTTTTAAGACCTGTTGAAGTTTTCTTTACTGGGAAATTTCAGGGAAATTGAGTCTGTACTCACCAGGGAATTGGTGGGAGGAAGAAATCAGGGGGGAGATCTGTGTGTGTTGGATTTACTAGCCTGATTTTGCATTCCCTCTGGGTGAAGAGGAAAGTACTTTTTGTTTCCAGGACTGGGAACAGAGAGGGGGAGTCACTCTGTGTAGTTTCACAGAGTTTGTGTCTGTGTATCTCTCCAGGAGCACCTGGAGGGGGGAAGGGAAAAAGGATTATTTCCCTTTGTTGTGAGACTCAAGGGATTTGGGTCTTGGGGTCCCCAGGGAAGGTTTTTCAGGGGGACCAGAGTGCCCCAAAACACTCTAATTTTTTGGGTGGTGGCAGCAAATACCAGGTCCAAGCTGGTAACTAAGCTTGGAGGTTTTCATGCTAACCCCCATATTTAGGACGCTAAGGTCCAAATCTGGGACTAAGGTTATGATAGGGGTCCAGGGGGTTTCCAGCTCAGAAGGGCTGGGCTCGGAGGTGGGGGTCAGGGCTGTGGGGGGATGGGGTCAGGGGGTTTCCAGCTCAGAGGGACTGGGATCAGAGCTGGGGGTCAGGGCTGTGGGAGGGATGGGGTCAGGGGGTTTCCAGCTCAGACCGACTGGGCTCGGAGCTAGGGGTCAGGGCTGTGGGGGGGATGGGGTCGAGGGTTTTTCCAGCTCAGAGGGACTGGGATCGGAGCTGGGGGTCAGGGCTGGGGAGGGATGGGATCGAGGGGGTTTCCAGCTCATAGGGACTGGGTTTGGAGCTGGTGGTCAGGGCTGTGGGGGGGATGGGGTCGAGGGGATTTCCAGCTCAGAGGGACTGGGCTCGGAGCTGGGGGTCAGGGCTGTGGGGGGATGGGGTGAGGGGGTTTCCAGCTCAGAGGGACTGGGCTAAGAGCTGGGGGTCAAGGCTGTGGGGGGATGGGGTTGTAGGGTTTTCCAGCTGAGAGGGACTGGGCTCGGAGCTGGAGGTCAGGGGTGTGGGGGGGGATGAGGTCGAGGGGCTTTCCAGCTCAGAGGGACTGGGCTCGGAGCTGGGGGTCCTGGCTGTGGGGGGATGGGATCGAGCGGGTTTCCAGCTCAGAGGGACTGGGCTCGGAGCTGGGGGTCAGGGCTGTGGGGGGGGGGATGGAGTTGAGGGGGTTCCCAGCTCAGAGGGGCTGGGCTCGGAGCTGGGGGTCAGGGCTGTGGGGGGATGGCGTCGAGGGCGTTTCCAGCTTAGAAGGACTGGGGTGTGACCTGGGGATCAGGGCTGTGGGGGGGATGGGCTGAGGGGGTTTCCAGCTCAGAGGGACTGGGCTCGGAGCTGGGATTCAGGGCTGTGAGGGAGATGGGGTCAAAGGGTTTCCAGCTCAGAGGGACTGGGCTCGGAGCTGGGGGTCAGGGCTGTGGGGGGAATTGGGTCGAGGGGGTTTCCAGCTCAGAGGGGCTGGGCTTGGAGCTGGGGGTCAGGGCTGTGGGGGGATGGGGTCTAGGGGGTTTCCAGCTCAGAGGGGCTGGGCTCGGAGCTGGGGTCTGGGCTGTGGGGGTGATGGGGTCGAGGGGGTTTACAGCTCAGAGGGACTGGGCTCGGAGCTGGGGATCAGGGCTGTGGGGGGTTGGGGTCGAGGGGGTATCCAGGTCAGAGGGACTGGACTCAGAGGTGGGGGTCAGGGCTGTAGGACGGATGGATTCGAGGGGGTTTCCAGCTCAGAGGGACTGGGCTCGGAGGTGGGGGTCTGGGCTGTGGGGGGGATGGGATCGAGGGTGTTTCCAGCTCAGAGGGACTGGGCTCGGAGCTGGGAGTCAGGGATGGGGAGGGATTGGATCGAGGGAGTTTCCAGCTCAGAGTGACTGGGTTCGGAGCTGGGGGTCAGGGCTGTGGGGGGGATGGGGTCAGGGGGTTTCCAGCTCAGAGGGACTGGGCTCGGATCTGGGGGTCAGGGCTGTGGGGGGATGGGGTCAGGGGGTTTCCAGCTCAGAGGGACTGGGCTCAGAGCTGTGGGTGAGAGCTGTGGGGGGATGGGGTCAGGGGGTTTCCAGCTCAGAGTGACTGGAATCGGAGCTGGGGGTCAGGGCTGGGGAGGGATGGGATCGAGGGTGTTTCCAGCTCAGAGGGACTGGAATCGAAGCTGGGGGTCAGGGCTGGGGAGGGATGGGATCGAGGGGGTTTCCAGCTCAGAGGGACTATGCCCGGAGCTGGGGGTCAGGGCTGTGGGGGGGATTGGGTCAGGGGGTTTCCAGCTCAGAGGGACTGGGCTCGGAGCGGGGGGTCAGGGCTGTGAGGGGGATGGGGTCGAGGGGGTTTCCAGCTCAGAGGGGCTGGGCTCGGAGCTGGGGGTCAGGGCTCTGGGGGGGATGGGGTCAGGGGGTTTCCAGCTCAGAGGGGTTGGGCTCGGAGCTGGGGGTCAGGGCTGTGGGGGAATGGGGTCGAGAGGGTTTCCAGCTCAGAGGGACTGGGCTCGGAGCTGGGGGTCAGGGCTGTGGGGGGGATGGGGTCAGGAGGTTTCCAGCTCAGAGGGACTGGGGTCTGAGCTCGGGGTCAGGGCTGTGGGGGGGATGGGGTCGAGGGGGTTTCCAGCTCAGAGGGGTTGGGCTCGGAGCTGGGGGTCAGGGCTGTGGGGGAATGGGGTCGAGAGGGTTTCCAGCTCAGAGGGACTGGGCTCGGAGCTGGGGGTCAGGGCTGTGGGGGGGATGGGGTCAGGAGGTGTCCAGCTCAAAGGGACTGGGGTCTGAGCTCGGGGTCAGGGCTGTGGGGGGGATGGGGTCGAGGGGGTTTCCAGCTCAGAGGGAGTGGGCTCGGAGCTGGGGGTCAGGGCTGTGGGGGGGATGGGGTCAGGGGGTTTCCAGCTCAGAGGGACTGGGATCAGAGCTGGGGGTCAGGGCTGTGGGAGGGATGGGGTCAGGGGGTTTCCAGCTCAGAGCGACTGGGCTCGGAGCTGGGGGTCAGGGCTGTGGGGGGGATGGGGTCGAGGGTTTTTCCAGCTCAAGAGGGACTGGGATCAGAGCTGGGGGTCAGGGCTGGGGAGGGATGGGATCGAGGGGGTTTCCAGCTCAGAGGGACTGGGCTCGGAGCTGGGGGTCAGGGCTGTGGGGGGGATGGGGTCAGGGGGTTTCCAGCTCAGAGGGACTGGGCTCGGAGCTGGGGGTCAGGGCTGTGGGGGGAATGGGGTGGAGGGGGGGTTTTCCAGCTCAAAGGGACTGGGCTCGGAGCTGGGGGTCAGGGCTGTGGGGCGGATGGGGTCGAGTGGGTTTCCAGCTCAGAGGGGCTGGGCTCGGAGCTGGGGGTCAGGGCTGTGGGGGGGATGGAGTCGAGGGGGTTTCCAGCTCAGAGGGGCTGGGCTCGGAGCTGGGGGTCAGGGCTGTGGCGGGATGAGGTCGAGGGGGTTCCCAGCTCAGAGGGGCTGGGCTCGGAGCTGGGGGTTAGGGCTGTGGGGGGATGGGGTCGAGGGGGTTTCAGCTCAGAGGGACTGGGCTCGGAGCTGGGAGTGAGGGCTGTGGGGGGATGGGGTCGAGGGGGTTTCCAGTTCAGAGGGGCTGGGCTCGGAGCTGGGGGTCAGGGCTGTGCGGGGGATGGGGTCGAGGGTGTTTCCAGCTCAGAAGGACTGCGGTCGGAGCTGGGGGTCAGGGCTGTGGGGGGGATGGAGTCGAGTGGGTTTCCAGCTCAGAGGGGCTGGGCTCAGAGCTGGGGGTCAGGGCTGTGGGGGAATGGGGTAGAGGGGGTTTCCAGCTCAGAGGGACTGGGCTCGGAGCTGAGGGTCAGGGCTGTGGGAGGTATGGGGTCAGGAGGTTTCCAGCTCAGAGGGACTGGGCTCGAAGGTGGGGGTCAGGGCTGTGGGGGGGATGGGGTCAGGGGGTTTCCAGCTCACAGGGACTGGGCTCGAAGGTGGGGGTCAGGGCTGTGGGGGGGATGGGGTCAGGGGGTTTCCAGCTCACAGGGACTGGGCTCGAAGGTGGGGGTCAGGCCTGTGGGGGGGATGGGGTCAGGGGGTTTCCAGCTCAGAGGGACTGGGCTCGGAGCTGGGGGTCAGGGCTGTGGGGGGGATGGGGTCGTTGGGGTTTCCAGCTCAGAGGGACTGGGCTCGGAGCTGGGGGTCAGGTCTGTGTGGGGATGGAGTCGAGGGGCTTTCCACCTCAGAGGGACAGGGCTCGGAGCTGGGGGTCAAGGCTGTAGGGGGATGAGGTCGAGGGGGCTTCCAGCAAAGAGGGACTGGGCTCAGAGCTGGGGGTCAGGTCCCTGGGGGGGGATGGGGCTAGGGGGTTTCCAGCTCAGCGGGGCTGGGCTCAGAGCTCGGGGTCAGGGCTGTGGGGGCGATGGGGTCGAGGGGGTTTCCAGCTGAGAGGGAATGGTCTCTGAGCTGGGGGTCAGGGATGTGAGGGGGATGGAGTCGACGGGGTTTCCAACTCAGAGGGACTGGGCTCGGAGCTGGGGGTCAGGGATGTAGGGGGGATGGAGTCGACGGGGTTTCCAACTCAGAGGGACTGGGCTCGGAGCTGGGGGTTAGGGCTGTGGGGGGATCCGGTCGAGAGGGTTTCCAGGTCAGAGGGACTGGGCTCGGAGCTGAGGGTCGGGGTGTGGGGAGGATGGGGTCAGGGGGTTTCCGGCTCAGAGGGACTGGGCTCGGAGCTGGGGGTCAGGGCTGTGGGGGGGATGGGGTCAGGGGGTTTCCAGCTCAGAGGGACTGGGCTCGGAGCTGGGGGTCAGGGCTGTGCGGGGGATGGGGTCAGGGGGTTTCCAGCTCAGAGGGACTGGGCTCGGAGCTGGGGGTCAGGGCTGTGGCGGGGATGGGGTCGAGGGGGTTTCCAGCTCAGAGAGACTGGGGTCGGAGCTGGGGGTCAGGGCTGTGTGGGGGATGGGGTCGCGGGGGTTTCCAGCTCAGAGGGACTGTGCTCAGAGCTGGGGGTCAGGGCTCTGGGGGGGATGGGGTCAGGGTGTTTCCAGCTCAGAGGGACTGGGCTCGGAGCTGGGGGTCATGGCTGTGGGGAGGATGGAGTCGAGGGGGTTTACAACTCAAAAGGACTGGGCTCGGAGCTGGAGGTCAGGGCTGTTGGAGGAATGGGGTCGAGGGGGTTTCCAGCTAAAAGGGCCTGGGCTCGGAGCTGGGGGTCAGGGCTGTGGGGCGAATGAGGTCGAGGGGGTTTCCAGCTCAGAGGGTCTGGGCTCGGAGCTAGGGGTCAGGGCTGTGGGGGGATGGGGTTGAGGGGGTTTCCAGCTCCGAGGGACTGGGCTCAGAGCTGGGGGTAAGGGCTATGGGGGGATGGGGTCGAGGGGTTTCCAGCTCAGAGGGACTGGGCTCGGAGCTAGGGGTCAGGGCTGTGGGGGGGATGGGGTCAGGGTGTTTCCAGCTCAGAGGGACTGGGCTCGGAGCTGGGGGTCATGGCTGTGGGGAGGATGGAGTCGAGGGGGTTTCTAGCTTAGAGGGACTGGGGTCGGAGCTGGGGTCAGGGCTGTGGGGGGATGGGGTCAGGGGGTTTCCAGCTCAGAGGGACTGGGCTCGGAGCTGGAGGTCAGGGCTGTGGGGTGGATGGGGTAGAGGGGGTTTCCAGCTCAGAGGCTCTGGGCTCGGAGCTAGGAGTCAGGTCTGTGGGGGGATGGGGTCGAGGGGGTTTCCAGCTCCGAGGGGCAGGGCTCGGAGCTGGGGGTCAGGGATGGGGAGGGATGGGGTCGAGGGGGTTTCTAGCTCAGAGGGGCTGGGCTCAGAGCTGGGGGTCAGGGGTGTGGGGTGGATGGGGTCGAAGGGGTTTCCAGCTCTACGGGATTGGGGTCGGAGCTGGGGGTCAGGGCTGTGGGGGGATGGGGTCTGGGGGTTTCCAGGTCAGAGGGGCTGGGCTCGGAGCTCGGGGTGAAGGCTGTGGGGGGAATAGGGTCAGGGGGTTTCATGCTCAGAGGGACTGAGCTCGGAGCTGGGGGTCAGGGCTGTGGGGGGGATGGGGTCGACGGGGATTCCAGCTCAGAGGGACTGGGCTCAGAGCTGGGGGTCAGGGCTGTGGGGGGGATGGGGTTAGGGGGTTTCCAGCTCAGAGGGAGTGGGTTCGGAGCTGGGGGTCAGGGCTGTGGGGGGATGGGGTCGATGGGGCTTCCAGCTCAGAGGGACTGGGCTCAGAGCTGGGGATCAGGTCCCTGGGGGGGGATGGGGCCAGGGGGTTTCCAGCTCAAAGGGGCTGGGCTCAGAGCTCGGGGTCAGGGCTGTGGGGGGTTGGGGTCGAGGGGGTTTCCAGCTGAGAGGGACTGGGCTCAGAGCTGGGGGTCAGGGATGTGGGGGGGATGGAGTCGAGGGGGTTTCCAGCTCAGAGGGACTGGCCTCGGAGCTGGGGGTCAGGGCTGTGGGGAGGATGGGGTCAGGGGGTTTAAAGCTTAGAGGGACTGGGATCAGAGCTGGGTGTCAGGGCTGTGGGGGGGATGGGGTCAGGGGGTTTCCAGCTCAGAGGGACTGGGCTCGGAGCTGGGGGTCAGGGCTGTGGGGGGGATGGAGTCGAGGGGGTTTCCAGCTTAGAGGGACTGGTCTCGGAGCTGGGGGTCAGGGCTGTGAGGGGGATGGAGTCAAGGGGGTTTCCAGCTCCGAGGGACTGGGCTCGGCGCTGGGGGTCAGGGCTGTGGGGGGATGGGGTCGAGTGGGTTTCCAGCTCAGACGTACTGGGCTCGGAGCTCGGGGTGATGGCTGTGGGGGGAATGGGGTCAGGGGGTTGCATGCTCAGAGGGACTGGGCTCGGAGCTGGGGGTCAGGGCTGTGGGGCGATGGAGTCGAAGTCGTTTCCAGCTCAGACGGACTGCGCCCGGAGCTGGGGGTCAGGGCTGTGGGGCGGATGGGGTTAGGGGGTTTCCAGCTCACAGGGACTGGGCTCGGAGCTGGGGGTCAGGGCTGTGGGGGGATGGGGTCAGGGGGTTTCCAGCTGAGAGGGACTGGGCTCAGAGCTGGGGGTCAGGGATGTGGGGGGGATGGAGTCGAGGGGGTTTCCAGCTCAGAGGGACTGGGATCAGAGCTGGGTGTCAGGGCTGTGGGGGGGATGGGGTCAGGGGGTTTCCAGCTTAGAGGGACTGGTCTCGGAGCTGGGGGTCAGGGCTGTGAGGGGGATGGGGTCAAGGGGGTTTCCAGCTCAGAGGGGCTGGGCTCGGAGCAGGGGGTCAGGGCTGTGGGGGGGATGGGGTCGAGGGGGTTTCCAGCTCAGAGGGGCTGGGCTCGGAGCAGGGGGTCAGGGCTGTGGGGGGGATGGGTTCGAAGGCGTTTCCAGCTCACAGGGGCTCGGCTCGGAGCTGGGGGTCAGGGCTGTGGGGGGATGAGGTCGAGGGGGTTTCCAGCTAAGAGGGACTGGGCGCGGAGCTGGAGGTCAGGGCCCTGGCGGGGGATGGGGTCGAGGGTGTTTCCAGCTCAGAAGAACTGGGCGCGGAGCTGTGGGTCAGGGCTGGGGCGGGGATGGGTTTAGGGGGTTTCCAGCTGAGAAGGACAGGGCTCAGAGCTGGGGGTGAGGAATGTGGGGGGGATGGGGTCGAGGGAGTTTCCAGCTCAGAGGGGCTAGGCTCGGAGCTTGGGGTCAGGGCTGTGGGGGGATGGGGTCAGGGGGTTTCCAGCTCAGAGGGACTGGGGTCGGAGCTGGGGGTCGGGGTGGTTGGGGGGATGGGGTCGAGGGGGTTTCCAGCTCAAAGGGCCTGGGCTCGGAGCTGGGGGTCAGGGCTGTGGGAGGGATGGGGTCAGGGCGTTTCCAGCTCAGAGGGGCTGGGCTCGGAGCTGGGGGTCAGAGCTGTGGGGGGAAGGGGTCAGTGGGTTTCCAGCTCAGAGGGACTGGTCTCGGAGCTGGGGGTCAGGGCTGTGGGGGGGATGGGGTCGAGGGGGTTTCCAGCTGAGAGGGACTGGGCTCGGAGCGGAAGGTCAGGGCTGTGGGGGGGATGGGGTCGAGGGGGTTTACAGCTCCGAGGAACTGGGCTCAGAGCTGGGGGTCAGGGCCCTGGCGGGGGATGGGGTCGTGGGGGTTTACAGCTCAGAGGGACTGGGCTCGGAGCTGGGGGTCGGGGTGTGGGGGGGATGGGGTCGAGTGGGTTTCCAGCTCAGAGGGACTCGGCTCGGAGGTGGGGGTCAGGACTGTCGGGGGGATGGGGTCAGGGGGTTTCCAGCTCAGAGGGACTGGGATCGGGGCTGGGGGTCAGGGCTGTGGGGGCGATGGGGTCGAGGGGGTTTCCATCTGAGAGGGTCTGGGCTCGGAGCTGGGGGTCAGGGATGTGGGGGGATGGGGTCGAGGGGTTTTCCAGCTCAGAGGGGCTAGGCTCAGAGCTGGGGGTGAGGACTGTGGGGGGGATGGGGTCGAGGGGGTTTCCAGCTCAGAGGGACTGGGCTCAGAGCTGGGGGTCAGGGCTGTGGGGGCGATGGGGTCGAGGGGGTTTACAGCTCAGAGGGACTGGGCTCAGAGCTGGGGGTCAGGGCTGTGGGGGCGATGGGGTCGAGGGGGTTTCCATCTGAGAGGGTCTGGGCTCGGAGCTTGGGGTCAGGGCTGTGGGGGGATGGGGTCGACGGGTTTTCCAGCTCAGAGGGGCTAGGCTCAGAGCTGGGGGTCAGGGCTGTGGGGGGGATGGGGTCGAGTGTGTTTCCAGCTCAGAGTTGCTGGGATCAAAGCTGGGGGTCAGGGCTGTGCGGGGGATGGAGTCTAGGGGGTTTCCAGCTCAGAGGGACTGGGCCCGGAGCTGGGGGTCAGGGCTGTGGGGGGGATGGGGTCGAGTGGGTTTCCAGCTCAGAGGGGCTGGGATCAAAGCTGGGGGTCAGGGCTGTGCGGGGGATGGAGTCTAGGGGGTTTCCAGCTCAGAGGGACTGGGCTCGGAGGTGGGGGTCAGGGCTGTGGGGAGGATGGAGTAGAGGGAGTTTCCACCTCAGAGGGACTGGGCTCAGAGGTGGGGGTCAGGGCTGTGGGGGGATGGGGTCAGTGGGTTTACAGCTCAGAGGGACTGGGCTCGGAGGTGGGGGTCAGGGCTGTGGGGGGATGGGGTCGAGGGGGTTTCCAGCTCAGAGAGACTGGCCTCGTAGCTGGGGGTCAGGGCTGTGGGGGGATGGGGTCGAAGTCGTTTCCAGCTCAGAGGGACTGTGCCCGGAGCCTGGGGTCAGGGCTGTGGGGTGGGTGGGGTTAGGGGGTTTCCAGCTCAGAGGGACTCAGCTTGGAGCTGGGGGTCAGGGCTGTGGGGGGGATGGGGTCAGGGAGTTTCCAGGTCAGAGGGACTGGGCTCGGAGCTGGGGGTCAGGGCTGTGGGGGGATGGGGTCAGGGAGTTTCCAGGTCAGAGGGACTGGGCTCGTAGCTGGGGGTCAGGGCTGTGGGGGGGATGGGGTCGAAGTGGTTTCTAGCTCTGAGGGACTGGGCCCGGAGCTGGGAGTCAGGGCTGTGGGGCGGATGGGGTAAGGGGGTTTCCAGCTCAGAGGGACTGGGTTCGGAGCGGGGGGTCAGGGCTGTGGGGAGGACGGGGTCGAGGGGGTTTCCAGTGAAGAGGGACTGGGCACGGAGCTGGGGGTCAGGGCCCTGGCGGGGGATGGGGTCGAGGGTGTTTCCAGCTCAGAAGAACTGGGCGCGGAGCTGGGGGTCAGGGCTGTGGGGGGGATGGGTTCAGGGGTTTTCCAGCTGAGCGGGACTGGGCTCAGAGCTGGGGGTCAGGGATGTGGGGGGGATGGGGTCGAGGGGGTTTCCAGCTCAGAGGGACTGGGCTCGGAGCTGGGGGTCGGGGCTGTTGGGGGGATGGGGTCGAGGGGGTTTCCAGCTCAGAGGGGCTGGGCTCGGAGCTTGGGGTCAGGGCTGTGGGGGGGATGGGGTCGAGGGTGTTTCCAGCTCAGAGGGACTGGGCTCGGAGCTGGGGATCAGGGCTGTGGGGGGATGGGGTCAGTGGGTTTCCAGCTCAGAGGGACTGGGCTCAGAGCTGGGGGTCAGGGCTGTGGGGTGATGCGGTCGAGGGGGTTTCCAGCTCAGAGGGACTGGGCTCGGAGCTGGGGGTCAGGGCTCTGGGGGCGATGGGGTCGAGGGGTTTTCCAGCTCAGAGGGACTGGGCTCGGAGCTGGGGGTCAGGGCTGTGGGGGCGATGGGGTCAGGGTGTTTCCAGCTCAGAGTGGCTGAGGTAGGAGCTGGGGGTCAGGGCTGTGAGGGGGATGGGGTCAGTGGGTTTCCAGCTCAGAGGGACTGCGCTCGAAGCTGGGGGTCATGGCCTTGGGGGGGATGGGGTCAGGGCGTTTCAAGCTGAGAGGGGCTGGGCTCGGAGCTGGGGATCAGGGGTGTGGGGGGATGGGGTCGAGGGGGTTTCCAGCTCAGAAGGACTGGGCTCGGAGCTGGGGATCAGGGCTGTGGGGGGATGGGGTCAGTGGGTTTCCAGCTCAGAGGGACTGGGCTCAGAGCTGGGGGTCAGGGCTGTGGGGGGATGCGGTCGAGGGGGTTTCCAGCTCAGAGGGACTGGGCTCGGAGCTGGGGGTCAGGGCTCTGGGGGCGATGGGGTCGAGGGGTTTTCCAGCTCAGAGGGACTGGGCTCTGAGCTGGGGGTCAGGGCTGTGGGGGCGATGGGGTCAGGGTGTTTCCAGCTCAGAGTGGCTGAGGTAGGAGCTGGGGGTCAGGGCTGTGAGGGGGATGGGGTCAGTGGGTTTCCAGCTCAGAGGGACTGCGCTCGAAGCTGGGGGACATGGCCTTGGGGGGGATGGGGTCAGGGCGTTTCAAGCTGAGAGGGGCTGGGCTCGGAGCTGGGGATCAGGGGTGTGGGGGGATGGGGTCGAGGGGGTTTCCAGCTCAGAGGGACTGGTCTCGCAGCTGGGTGT